>NC_056740.1:534346166-534428666 GCF_019279795.1 Protopterus annectens | reverse complement strand
TCCCATCCAACTGTCCAAGTTGCACTTGAATTGGGTTAGGGAGGAAGTCTGTTTCACATGGATAGAGCCTGCTCCATAGATGTGGTAGTCTCTGGGATACATGCATGTCTCTCCAGCAGGTCCTATTTATATCACAAGCCTTTAGAATGGGTAACTCTGGTGCTGTTTGTTTTGTGGATATGCAGGAGGTCCATCAGTGTGGGGTCTGACAATGCCCCATATGCCAGGCATAGATTTCCCCTCAAAAACCTGTAGGAGACAGAATACAGTGATAGGGCCTTGAGGTGGTCTACAAAGGATATTTTACTTACATCCTGTATTATTTTAGTGAGGGACCTCTGTGGACATTCCAGTTGCTGGATATGCCTGGCTAGCTACATACTAAAGGGGGCATTGTACTCAATGATAGATCTGATGAATCTCAAATACAGTGGAACAATGACTTCCTTGGACCTAGATGCCATACCATTCTTTATAAGTTGCGCAACGTAGAATGATTTCCTCACCACTGTAGACACATGATGGTCAAAGGCTAGATTACTATCTATGTGTGTTCCTAAGACCCTAAACCAACCAAGTTCTATGCACGGGGGAGATGCACGGTCCAAACCATATGCCACAAAACAACCAAGTAGACCAGCAAGAGCAGACATGGAGGTAAATAATAATCCTTTATTGTATACAGACCGGTTTCGGCAAATGTTGCCTTCTTCAGTGTAGTCCTCCATGTCTGCTCTTGCTTGTCTACTTGGTTGTTTTGTTCCTAAGTCCCTGACTACTGGGTCAACTCTAAAGGGTATATTCTCAATATGATAGTTACCAGGGATGGATGACTTCCCAAAGGATACTATTACCCATTTCTTGGCATTTAGTTTTAGTCCATGGCTCTGACACCAGTTGTTTGTCTGTGTCAGCCCCTTCTGGAGAACATTTGTGGCAGTGTGACAATCAATTACAGCTCCTCCAAATTTGCAGTCATCTGCAAATTTAGTCACTCACTCATACTAAGCTATAATCATCAACTGTATAACTTTTTTAATAGTTACATGAAATAAATTTATGTTTGAAAAACAGAATGGCTATTATATCGATGGCATTGACTACACCACTATAATCATTGTCTCCTTCTGTAACAAATGCCCTTATTATAAAGGCTCTGCTCAAATAACTGACCAGTGTACATATTGGTTAAGTATACAATTGAGAAGAATAAGTTGGTACATTTAAAAAGTACCTTTAATGAGTTAACAACATTGGTGCACACAAGTAGACTGTGTTATCTCTGTGCAGATCCCTATCAGCTGATCAGGTTTTTGCAAACTCGAAATTCATATGGTCGAGACCATATGATTGAGTTTTTGAAAACTTAAAGCTTTTGAATGGAGATCATGGTACAGGGAGGATTGGGAAATTTAACCTTTTATTCACTGTATTGCGATCTTGGAGTTGGTGCAGCCCCCCCAGATGGGGAGTGCGGGGGGATTGTCCCCTTTATAAATGTAAGAAAAGTAGATGTTTGTATATTTTTTTCTTTTTGATATTTGAGTTTTCAGAAACTCAATCATATAGTCTCATCCATATGACTTTAGTTTCTGAAAACTTGATCATTTGACATAGATCTCTCAGTGCATATTTACAGTGCTACAACTGTTTACTTTTTAATAAATACAGTGGTAGACTTACTATTTTGGCATAAATAGCTAAATGTATCCATGCTTGCCATGAAATAGTCAATGATAAATTCAGTAGGATGCATATAAAGTTATAAATTGCTATAGCATGCTATTCTTTGTTACAGTTGTTATTATTATTGCTGTTATTATTTGTCATTTAGCCAAGTCCAACCTTTTATGACCTCAAGGGCTAGTGCTTAAGTGTGTACTAGTGCTTCTTTAAGGTCTTGTAAATTCATATTAATTTCTTCAGTAATACTGTCTCACCATCTTAGCTTTGTCTGCCTCCTTCTTCCTTCGCCCTCAGACTTTCCCAGCTTCTCCAATATATTAGCGGTGCATTATGTGGCCAAAGCATTTGAGTTCTAATATCACTATCAGACCTTCAGTTGAACCGTGTGCATTCATTTCCTCCCTTAAGTACTGACTGATTTGCTGTTCTCTTTGCAGTGCACATGATTCTCAAAAGTGTATCCAACACAACTAAAAGCCTAAATACTTTATCCAATGCATGAGCCCCATCAAAGTATCTATGGTATGATCCCAGTTATTCTCACTAGGTGTAATATATAATTATTGACCATGGGATGAGTAAGGCCGATCTATAACCAAATGGGATAGGTTATTCTGAGTACAAAAAGGGAAACTGGCTAGGCTTAAAATGGCCTACAAAGGCAGCAAGCCTAGTACTTACTTATGAACCTATGAATGACTGTTCAAATGCATTGATTTTCCAGTGCACAGCCTTACCTGTTGTCCCACTCATATGTGTTATCACCGAGGAACCCATAGCTTTGTCTATTCATACATTTCTTAATAATATGATATGTACTCTTTAATATCATATCCACATTTGTCATAACTTTTCTCCTAAGAAGTAAATGTCTTCTAATGATATGGCTGCAGTCATCATCTGCAAAGAATTGTTTGGTCATGAAAATAAAATCTGTTACTGCTTCCACTTTTTATCCATATCTTTACAAATAAATAACAGCTCTAGATAATATGTTTTTAAAGTTGAACAGCAAACATTTGCACTTTCTGCTTTTAGCTTCATCAACCAGTTCTTCAACTTATCCTTGTTTTAAGATGTCAAAGCAGACATGTGCATATCCAACAACAGATTAATCAAACCAACATTTCATCTGATATAGAGTCTTCATATAAATTACATATGATCTAGTCAACATAACTTAAGCAGGGTGACAATATGACAACCTTGCTATACCTCTTTCCCAGTCTTGAGTCAAGCAAGTATGCATATATTTCCATATAATATCATATGACTCACCTATCCAATAGGTTGCATTTTTAAATATAGAGGCTAATGTGAGAAAACTGACACTTCCGTTTACTAAGTTTGGACATGATTTTTAATGAAACCCTTCATCTATTTGGTGACAAAGGAAATTATTAAAGAGTTTTATTAACCAGACAAATCTGATTTTTAGGAGGAGATAAAGATGTATTTTGATATATAAAAAAAAACTTTGGACAACAGTCTCATCTGTATCTTTATACGTTTTATGTAATCCTCAAAAGTGTCATCTTTATTAAGTATAATTTATGTCTGTAGGTAAAAGTTTTCACCCAGATATAATATATTTAATGGTCTTAATAATATTATTATAGTTTATTTTGATGGCTAATCGAAATAGCTTAATATTTCTATTCCAAGGTATTTAACTGTGTGTAAGACCAGTCAGACTTAAATATGCTTTCCATTTTCAAGTTCACTTTTTTAGTTATTATTAATGAAGTTGTGTTATTATTATTAAACTTCAGGTTTGATACATCATAAAATATTACTATAAGCTCCAAATGTATTATTGATGCTTTCAGTTTAGTTAATGCAAACAATACATCATATGCAATGTCAGTGGTTTAACAGGTAGTACACTCGCATTTAATGTTGGAAGTAACAAAAAACTGCGGGTTTTATTCCCACTCCAGGTTATTGGATTACTTTTCAATTTTCTACCGTAGTGCAGTAATGGAGGGTGCTACACTCCTCTCTGTGCCATCCTTCTGATGATATTTTTCATATTTTGGATGATTCAGATGAAACTCATGGGTTTGAATCTAACTATTTATCACTACTAAATAAGCTCAGCTGTGTCCACCCCCTATTCTGATTGAATCAATTAATTCTAATTATCCAAACCCTGTTTGGATCTGAGGCCTCCCTTGTGGTATGGGAAACCCAATATATCCTGAAAAACTCTGGAACACTTTTTCTTTTAATTTACACTTCAGCGGAGTAAGTACTGCATTTGTCAGGGTTCAACAAATAATTAAATAACTGCACAAGGTCCTTGCTGCTGCAGCCCTTGTGATGTATAGATTCAAATGTAATTGGAAGTTTGAAACAGTTAATTAACTGCTAAGGCTTACAAATCTGCAGTAGTTTACAGCCTTCATCTATTTTCCCTTTGTTATTACCTTTTACATTATTGTATTTGTACGTATGTTGTCGTGACTTCATTAGTAATATGAATTTATAGATTATGCACCTGCTACTTTGCTAATGGAATTGTTATATCTGGCTTTATAAACCATTGGTTGTGTTTTGGACAAGAGTCCTTCTTAGCTGCTGTGACATAACTGTATGCATATTTTTGTGATGTTTCAATATTTGGGTATAATAAACTCCCTTACTCCACTGTCTTTTATCTTCTGTTTCTCTCTGTTCATTCTACTCTACTTAATTTCTGTCCTGTTTCTTATAGGTTCATAGGTTCATAGGTAGGTACTAGGCTATTGGCCCTAGGGCCTATATAAGCCTAGCCAAAAATGTACCCTGGCTTTCGCCACCCAAGAAAATTATTTTCCTGTGCCCCTGTCGAGCAGAGCCACAGAAGTGATCCCTGGGGTGAATTTACTATTTCCCATCCAATAATCAAGATTTTTCTTGAAGAGTGCTAATGAGGAGCTCTGTTTGACATAGATAGGTAGTTTGTTCCAGAGTATGGGAAGTCTCTGGGACAGGAATCTATCCCTCCAGCATGTTCTGTTTATTGTGGTGACAAGATTTAGCTCGGAGGGATTGGGATTTCTTTAAGTGGAGCATGTCCAACAGCTCTGGGTTTGACATAGCTTTGTATGTTAGGCAGAGATCGCCTCTGAGTAGGCGATATGCGACAGAGTAAAGCTGGAGTTTTTTGAGACGGTCTGCGTAGGGCATCTGTTTGAGGCCAGTAATCTTCTTTGTGAGGTATTTCTGTGGCCTTTCCAGTTGTTATAGATGTCTTGTGAGGTACATACCAAAAGTGGCATTGTACTCTATAATGGGTCTAATGAGTAATGAGTAGAGGGGAACAATTACCTCTTTTTTTCTGGATGAGAAACCTTTTGTGATGAGGTGAGTCACATAGAAGGATTTCCTGACCACTGTGGCTATGTGATTATCAAAGGAGAGACTACTGTCCACCTGTGTCCCAAGGTCTGTTATCACTAAATGAAAAGTTTCTCATAGAATTTCCATGTGTTTTGCCCCCCCCCCACATTTATTTATTTATTTATGTTTTTAGCTGCTTGCTTGTCCCATTGGGCAAAAGTCTGATAACTTGTTTGTATTAACTCTTTTACATAATAGTTGTGATTTTTTTAATTGTTACACTTTTCTAGTTGTAACTTTTTATTTGATCTGTATCATAGATTAGCCAAACCCTGTATGGATCTGAGACTTCACTAGCAGTACTGGAAGCCCATAATATCCTGAATAATTCTGAAAGTTTTTTTTTTTTCTTTTAATTACACACTTGAATGGAGTAAAAACAGTATTTGTCAGGGTCAAACAAATAATCAAATACCTACACAAAGCACTTGCTGAAAGTTGAGATAGCAGGGAAAATAGTGGAACAGGTTAACAGCTTCAAATATCTGGGAGGGATGGTTTTGGAGAAGAGAGGTCTGAATGAAGAGGTCAATGCTAGTGTCAGAGGGGTTTCAGTAAAACTGTCATATAGTATCAGGGGTAGTATACAACAGCAGAATGCCAAAGAAGCTGAAAAGTAAAGTGTAGAAAACAGTGATGTGACCAGTACTACTGTATGGTACAGAAACCCGGGCAGTAAAGGCAGAGCAGTTGAGGAAGCTAGAGGTGAGGGAGATGAAGTGCCTGAGATGGGTGGTAGGATAAAGAGTGTGGGACAGAAGAAATGAGGACATCAGAGCAGAAGCCAAAGTAGCTGCAATTGCAGAAAAAGTCAAAGAGATTATAGTGGTTCAGGCACATGTACAGAAAAGCAGAAGACAATCCGGTGGAGATGATTTGGGACAGACAGAACAAAGGCAAGAGGAAACAAGGGCTTCCAGCAAAGAGCTGGATGGGTTGTGTTTGAGAAGACCTGTGACAGTCAAGCACGACTAAGAAGGTAAGGTGGCATTGTACAGTGAGAGACGTTGACAAGTGACATGACATCCTGTCCCCATGTAGAAAAATGGGAAAAAGGGGGTTGCTGATGATGATGATGAGGAGGAGGAGGATGGTGCACAAGGTACATGGTGCTGCAGCCCTTGTGCTGTATAGATTCATATATAATTGGAAGTTCTAAACTATTAATTAACTGCCTGATGCTGCTAAGGCTTACAAAACTACAAGTGACAGTTTACACTCTTCATCTATTTTCCCTTCCCTTCCACTTGACATGCGCTTGGAGAACTTTTGGTTTTGAATCAAACTATTTATAACTACTAAATAAGCTCAGCTGTGCTACCCTCCATTTTAATTTAATTAATTATCTTTGGTTAGTAATATTACTTTTTAATTCTTAAAAATATTTCTCTCTCATTTGTTTATTTATTTTTAATATAAAACTAGCCTTATATATCAGTGTACCAATTTACAAGTGACTGCTGTTACTCACTGGATGTGGGCAGGCTGATTAACTCACACAGATTATTTTTTCTGGCCTGCTTTGCTCCCCTCCAATCCCAATTCACCAGCCACCTCCCAGTTCACTACATTTATTTCCTCTGTTCCACACCCACTTCCTCCATCATAACACCACCCCCTTAAAGACCAACATCCCTATTTCCACTCTCACACTTAAGCAGCTAGCATTCCTCCTACCTAGCTTTGTTTCCTTTACAACTTTAACATGAATACATTGTACCTTTTTCTTCTATATCACAGAATTTACTTCTCCTTTTGTCCTTACTACCTACTTTTGCTCCTTCTGCTAACACCCATTACTACCCCTCCATGCAATACCTACAATGTTCCTCACCCTGTCAAGTGGTCCCCACTCTTACTTCACTGAGTTATGTTTAATGCTACTGTGCAATATTCTTGTCATTCCAAGTTAAGAAAAACTTAGGGGAAAAAAATGACTAAATAGCAACATTCATTATATATAATGCATAATCCATGTTAAAACAGAAAATTCCACGAGGACAAAAACGAAATACTTATTGTGCAAAAATGCATAATCAATACAACATACAGGTATAATACATAAAAAGAAGAAATAAAGTCAAATGAGAAGACAGGTTAATTGTATTAAAATAAAGAAATTCCTCAGTAGAAAGTATTTACAGAGGTTGGACACAGAGTAGTTTTGGAGGGAGTCTGTATTTATAGTCAAAAAGGAATATATAACAGTTCATGAGTAGTATGGGATAGGCAGAGCTAAGTTTAAACAGATGGATAGATGCCTAGTCAGGTTTAGTACAGGGGCACAACCAGTGTGTTCTAAGGAAAATTTCAGTCTGTTTTTGAAGAGTGATAAAGAGAGAAGAGAGGAAAGGTCACTGGGGAGAAGACAGCATTGGAAAGAGAGAATCCCCAACCTTGTTGTTAGGTTTAGAGGTGTGTAAAAGAAGTTTGTGTGAGGAACGTAAGCACTTCATATTTGTATATGGGGTAATGAGGGTAGATAGAATAGGAGTACTGGAAGGTTTATAAAGAGTTTTATGGGCAATGGTTAGTTGATGGAATTTAATCAGGTTTTGTAGTTCCAGCCATCCTAGCTGCTTTATAGTTATGCAATGGTGGGTTCTGTAAGGGTTTCCTGTTGCAAATCTGGCAATGTTATTGTAGGACATTTCCAATTTGCTGAGGTTATTTTTAGATAGCTTAGTAAAAATGGGTGAGGCATAGAGGAGTGTAGAGATTAGATGAGTGTGAGCTATAGTTGTTCTGGCTGTGGGGGAAAGGAAGGGTTTAATCCTATAGAGAGAGCCAAGTTTTTTGTTGACAGTTTTTATAGTATTGTTGATATGGATGTCAAAGTTCAGATTGTTATCAGTGATGATACCCAGTAGTTTGGTCGTTGGGTCTGGTGATATAATGGTACCATTGTGGATATAACCGAGGACTTGTGAGTAGGATTGAAGAGGAGGAGTTTAGTTTTTTGGGGGTTCAAAAGAAGGCAACGCTGTGTGAACCATTGTTCAACTGTGTTAAATACCTTCTGGGTAAGAGAGTGAAGTTCAGATGTGGATTTGGCTGAGCATATAAGTGTGGAGTCATTAGCATATTGTATGCATGTGGCTTGGGGGATGGCTAGATGAAGGTCATTAATAAATATGAAGAAAAGGAGAGGTCCTAGTATGGACCCTTGAGGGACACCTAGGGTAACCGGTTGGAGGGTAGATAGAGTCTTATGCCAAATTACTGCCTGTTGTCTTTTATCTAGGTAGGACTGGAACCATTTTATGGAAGGTGCATCTATTGACAGGGATTTGAGTATGTTGATGAGAATCTGATGATTAACCATGTCAAATGCTTTGGACAGGTCAATAAATAGTGCTGTGTAAAGGTTATTAAGGTTGCGGTTTTTGTTTATGCAATCTGTAAAGGAAAGGAGGGCAGTGGTAATGCTGTATGAGGGTCTGAAACCATGTTGACAGCTGGAAAGTAAGTTATTTTGGGTTAAGTGGTCAAGTAATTGCCTGTGGATGCATTTCTCCATGATCTTTGCCAAAGGAGAAAGAAGGGCAATGGGGCGGTAGTTGAAGAGCTCAATGGAGTGTCCACCTTTATGGAGGGGAATAATATGAGAGACTTTCCATAAGCTAGGTATGTGACCTTCGGTAATAGTTCTATTGATCAGAATGGAAATGGGATATGCTACAGCTTTGGCTGATAGCTGTAGAAATTCAGCAGGTAGTTGGTCTGCTGTGGGAGAGCATGGTTTTAGTTTTTGTATAAGAGTTAGAATATATGTAGTTGGGACAGGTTGAAAATGAAAAAGAGGGGGTGAGGTTGAGTTATAGGAAGATAAAGTGAAGCTATTAGGTGATAGCTGACTATCTAGTGTTTGGATAGCATTAGAAAAGAAGGTATTGAATGTATTAGCTGTATTTATGGGATTATTATGGTCAGTATTTTGAGGGTTTGGTGTGGTGGATTGACCTGGGTGGAGTAATGTGGGTTGTAGGGAGGTTGCTACAATAGCAGTTCCAATCAATGTTTATATCTCCTAGGATTATGGTTTCTTGGAGCAGGTGTTGGGATAGCCAGCAAAGGATATTTTCCATGGTGGCAATGTTATTACCAGGAGGAAGATACATACAGATAATATGGATGAATTTGGCATTGTTAAGATGAAGTTTGGAGATGAGAATTTCTGCATTGGAATCAAGAGGTATTTTACAGTCGTAGGTGGTTAACTGTAAGCCAGATTTAAATAAAATAGCTACCCCACCACCCTTCTTGGCTACTCAGTTGAGTCTTACCATGTTATATCCAGGTGGAAGGATTTCATTGTCTTTGGTTGCAGGTTTTAACCATGTTTCTGTTAAGCAGAGGATATCAAAGGAATAGACTTCTACTAGAGCTTGGAGTTGAGATACTTTGTTGTTTAAGCTACGTATATTAATATGGGCTACTTGGAGGGAGTTAGATGGTTTACTAAGGGAATCAATAGGTGAGTGATTTTGGCTATGGAGAGTGATAGGAGTTTTTGTTGGGCCTGGTTAGGGTGGATGTCACCATCTTTTAATGAGAGTAGTAATCCTATATAGCTTGGGTCAGGGAATTTGCTGTATAGAAGTAGATTTTTCCTGAGATTAAGAGTGTTATATTTAATATGTAATATTCTGTGATACTTTGCAATTACATAGTTGGGTGAAGATGTTATATTAGCATGGTTATAAATGAGTGGTAGGGATAGAGCATTGGTTTCCTTATTAGGATAGTGATGGTGTGGATGTAGTGGGTATTCATAAGAGGTGAGTAAGTAGGCAAAGGTTAGAGGAAGAAGTAGTAATAATGCGAATAAAAGTAGGACATATAATGGGATGGTGGTTTATACATTGTACGAATTTACTATTGGATGTATGTAGGTAGAATCTGGAAGTATAAAGGGTGAGGATGGGGAAGTGTGAAGGTTGTGGTAAGATAGAAGGGAGTATTAAGAGAAGGTAGATATGAGAGAAGATGAACAGTGGTAAAGTGTACAGAGAGTAATGGGAAGAGGAAGAGGTGTGGCTAGTAATTCTAAGAGTAATTGGAATAGGAAGAGGTGTGGTTTAGTAAGTATAAGAGTAGGACCCCTGTGGGTGGGTGGGAATTGGGGGTAGGGAAGGGAGCGGAGTGAGCCTGCAGGGCGAACGGAGCGGGTTGAGACAGATACAATTGCAGTTGAAAGGTTTAAAAATATTTAATAATAAATAATAAAAACACAAGACAATACTCATTAATTCAACACAGTGCTAATAGAGCGTTCAGAAATCACAGGAAATTACTTTAAACAAGATTGTATGATATTCTGACATAAATATAGAAAACAGCTAGTATAATATGGCTGTATCCCTATCTGTCTCTTAGAGAAACTGTCTCCTAAATTCTACTTACAAGGGAAAGTGCTGATGAGTTATTTTCAGCTTCAGAACAAAATACAAAATGCTATTCTTACTTTCTGAGATAGCCCTTAAATAGATAATACACAATACTGCTGAGTCATTTCAGATTACATAATTCTTGATACTTCTACTTAGGTTTCCTAGGCTCATAGAACTTAAAATTGTAACATTTCTTTTTGTAATCTGCATCTGCCAGGATGCCACAGCAATAAAAGACAATTTTACATGTGGAACCTAGTAATTATCTATGTCTTAAAACAATAGAAATAATTTCCTGGCCCAGATATCCTGTCTCTGAGCTTGAGATCAAACACAGTTGTAAAATTCTTTACTTATCAGCTTTCTTCCGGCAGGGTTCACTGTGGTTACATTTTTGAAGCTCAGAGCAGAACACAGTTTTCTTGCATCTGTGAAATTAGCCTGTGGATCATATTAATATTTATAATGACAGAATTATTTATAAAATTCTATCTGGTTGGGCTGGCAGCCCCTCATTTCTTCACACACACATTAAAATCCCAATACTATTCCCAAAGTTACTGCATCAAATATGTATGCATGCCAAAGACCAATACCATTAAATATAAAAGTAAATTTTCTGATGCTGTGTTTTTTTTTATTTTATAACAATTTAAAATGTCAGGGCCCACAAGTGTGAATTCTGAAACATGGCAATTGAATGGCTGAAAGAACGGACTTACATAAACTAAGTCCAAGATGTAATTTCGCAGAATATTCCCTTTTCTCTTTGATATGGTGATCTCAGAGTTGGTATATATAAACATGGGGGGTGCAGGGGTTATCCCCCCACCCTAAAAAAGAAGTTTTGAGGAGAAGAGAAATTTTCAAGATTCCCTCTTCTCTGGATTTTTGTTCTTTTTTCAGCTTTTTGGAACTCAACATTTTGAGTGCCAACGTGCCCTTGATTCTCCTAGGCCATCTCACAGAAATAGGTATTAGTGATGACACACTACCCTGATTCAAATACTGCCTCTCTAATCACCACTTCTAAGTTAATTTCAATTCACCAACCTCTACATCAGTCACGCTGTAGAAAGGTGTCCCCTCAAGGATCTACTCTGGCACCTTTCATCTTTTCTATCTACATTAACAAACTTTTTTCCCATCTTCCTCTCCTGCTGTATGCTGAAGAGATGGTCCTATTCTGCTTTAACTGTTCTGTCACTTCTCTTGAACTCGAACTTCAGACTGATTTTCTTGCCCTAATTCAATGGCTGAGTAGTAAACGATTACTACTAAACTCCTCTAAAACAAAAAACAATGTTTTTGGTACTAGGCAAACGCTCACTTCTATCTCCATACCTCAAAAAATCCTTGATTATATGAATGGGTTCCTATTACCAGATCGCAGACACAGTTTGTCAAATGTGATTGAACTGACAAGACCCAAAAGGCAAAATAACAAAGTGGCTTTTCAGCGAATTCTTTCCCTGGGAAAGAATTTGCTTGGCTGCTTTCATTACTTTGCCATTTTCAGCACTGTAGTGCGATCTTGGAGTTGGTATATTTAAGTAGGGGGTGTGGGGGGCGAAGCCCCCCACATTATGTAATGTTTTAAAGTATTTCTTTTTTTTTATTTTTGAACACTTACATGGGGTCGATTATTTATCGTTCACTTTTCTAAGCATGCAATAATTTAATATAGACCCATCTGAATAACACTATTGTCACTTCATTAAAATACCTAGTGGTTCAATGGTCCCCTTCCTAAATTTTCAACTCAGCTTGAAAAATACACACAAAAATCTACTCTCTCCTATACTGGGCTAATAGGATCTCCCCTTTCTATCCAGACCCTGTAGGAAATGTCATAGGTATATGGCATAACCTCTTTATTCCCTTCTTCTGTCTGCATACCTTGCTTTGACTCTATTTTTGATTGTGATTCTTTCAGAATTCCAACTTTGATGCCAGTCTAACTAATTCATGTGTATATTGTACTTTTCAGTTACTCTGTGTAATTTATCTATGGTATTTATACCCTCAAGTCAACTATGATATTCACTTTTTATATAATATACATATATATTGCATTTTTTCATTCACTCTATATATAATGCCATGTATCTATTGTATTTTTCCTGGGCTGAGACTGAAATGGGTTCAGTGGGATCACTGCTCTTCCCTGGTTAACAATTTCAAAATAAAAAATAAAACAAATAAATATGTTAAACTGGGCGTCCCATCTGCTTGAGTTGATGGTAGCTGAAGCAGATGTAAACAATACCATGGCACTTACTGAAAGAAGAGTAGGGGGTTATTTTCTATATAAATAGACACACACACACACACACACACACACACACACACACACACACACACACACACACACACACACAAACACACACGATACATTACTCCTCTTCCTTTCTATTTACATCTCAGCAATATTTACAAAATGTACATTTATAATACAATACTTATAATACAATACATCTTCAGTTTCACACATTTTTTCATTTTCATTCTGTCTCTCCAGCCTGTTCCTCCACACCCACCTTTTTATTTTAACACATCTTTATTATTCCTATTTTTTTTTACAATAATTTATTGCACTGTCTTTACCACAGCACCTTTACTGTTACCATTAATATCCTATACCATCTGTCAAGTTCACCTTTTTCATATTTCCCACACAATATTATATCCATGTTTATATTTCAAAAACCTTCCCTCTTATACTAATTTTGATTTTTTTCCCCAAAAGTCATTATTTTTAAAATCTAAATAAATAATGCTTTATCATTTCAGTCTATGCAATTTATCTCCATAACTGCTTTATATTTCACACTACTTTTTACAAGACAACTTACCTAATAATTTCCACAAAATATCCAAGTCTCATAAAAATCTTCATCTCTTTCCCTTCTATTTGTATTGCTTTTTTCATCCATATGATATATATATATATATATATATATATATATATATATATATATATATATATATATATATATATATATATATATATAAAATAGATCTAAATAATATTTCTCCACTGTCATGTTATAACATTAATTTCTATCTTCAGTCATGACTTTTCATAACGTCAACTTATAATCATACTCTTTTTTATCTTCTCCTTTTTATTTCCTTTTTTCTTTTGATTTTTTCCATCTCTCCCTATTTTACATACAATATTTTCTCTGTCAAGCTACCCTTCTTTCTCCTTCATATTTGAATACTCCAAAATATTATACATATAAACTATAAAAATGGATTTCTTAAAAGTCAAACCTCCTTTTTCTTTCTTATTATATACAGTCCCCCATCAAACTGGATTGAGTCTTGATCCCTAAATAAAACTGAAAAAAACTCTAAAAATATGTTTCCATTTTTCCAAAAAACATACTGTATATACATTCCCCAAATATCCCAACTTTCCCAATATATATATATATATATATATATATATATATATATATATGTGTGTGTGTGTGTGTGTGTCTATGTGTGTGTGTGTTTGTGTGTGCGTATGTGTGTGTGTGTGTGTGTCTATGTGTGTGTGTGTGTCTATGTGTGTGTGTGTGTGTGTGTGTGTGTGTGTGTGTGTGTGTGTGTGTGTGTGTGTGTGTGTGTGTGTGTGTCTATGTGTGTGTGTGTGTGTGTGTGTGTGTGTGTGTGTGTGTGTGTGTGTGTGTGTGTGTGTGTGTGTGTGTGTGTGTGTGTGTGTCTGTCTGTGTGTGTGTGTGTGTGTGTGTGTGTCTGTGTCTGTGTGTGTGTGTTTGTGTGTGTGTGTGTCTATGTGTGTGTGTGTGTGTGTGTGTGTGTGTGTGTGTGTGTGTGTGTGTGTGTGTATGTGTGTTTAACATATATACCTTCTTTTTAAAGGATAACTGCAATGTTTCTGCCAACTGACTAAACTTCCTTATTTCATCCAGAATTTTATTCCATTCTTCTTTTATTTTCCTGCTTTTGTCAAACCTGATTCCTAACATATTCCAGTTGTAGAAAAATATATGCCATTTATAATTTTTATTTAAGCTTAAGCCAGCTTTATTTAATCCCGTTTCCATCCTTGTCACAGTTTCCCTCATCCATGTTATATTTTTTACAGTAACTAAATCATCTGCATATGAAAGATGTACAGGTTTAATTACATATTTTCTATTTCTTATTCTGCTTCTCTCATTTCACCAATACATATTTATATTTTAGCATTCTTTATAGCAGAAATAAGCACATACTCATTGGACACATCTGTTTCACCACTTTTTCAATTTTTATTTTCTTTCCTAACAATCATTTGCCGTAAACATCACCCATGACATCTCATAACACTTCATTAATACTTTTGATATACCCCCAAGATCTCCCAAATCAGCTCATGGCTTACTGTATCAAATGTTTTTGTCTTGTTACATGCAACAAACCTTGCATCTTTATTCTCCCTTAAAATACCCTATATTCCTTCTTTTATTATTACAAACATTTTCTTCACTTGCTTCCCCTTTACTCCACATATCCCTTCCTCATCACTTCTTCTAAAATGATCCCCATTATTTTCTGTATTATTTTCATATAAAGATTGTATAATCAGTATTCCCCCCCATGTTATTGGATTCCAATTCTTATTATATTTGTTGTCATATTTATTGTATATAAATGTAATCACCCCAGCACAAACCTTTTCATCTTTTGCCTCTTTCTTTTATTTGTATTTTACTACTCCATTCTCATCAACCATTGTATCCATATTACATTCTATTCTCTTTACCTCCTTTCCTAAAAGGCTGAAATGTCCTTCTTTGCCTTTAACAAATATTTATGTCAGAACAATATTGTCTTAAATTTTCCTTTATTTCTTATCATACATTTTCTATTACACTTGCTCCATTACTTCCTTCTTCCATTCCTTCCTCAAAATCATTCAGCATGTTTTCACACTCCACTTTATTTGTTTTTGATCCTTCTCTCTATTTCTAAAAAAATCATCTCTCCAAAATTTCTCCAGCAGCAATGTTTACTTTTTCCTCCATCTTGGAATTATTCAAGCTCTTTGGCACGACTAATACTTAGAAAGAGTAGAGAGAGAGTTTCCCAGCACCTTGGCCAAATTTACCCTAATAGTATAAATACAAAGACAGGCCTACCATGAAAAGATGCTGCTAGCCTGGTGGAACCAAATCAATCAATTGAGGATGTATAAATAAATACAAAAATAAATAAATAAATACAATTGTAAATAAAGAAAATTTTAAATTAACTTCGTATGAATTTCTTTATCTTTTAATATGTGTACTTTCTGCAAAAAGTATAGCAAACCTAGGAAAACCTTGTTTAGTATCTGAATTAATTTCAATAGCCTGAGAAATTTAAGATTCCATTTTAATGTTGCAGAGTTCTAATATAAACACTTGATTATATCTAAAGTGTTTAATGGAAAACCAAAATCTCCTAATGTTCTATGTCCCGTCCAAATACTCAAATATTTTTTCTAAGTCAAAAAAGCCAGTATTAATTATTTATTTTTTAATAATCTGCATGTTCAATAACATTAAAACTTTTTTATATTATATTGAGACTATTTATTTAAAAAAATCAGCCTAATCTTTGACAGAGAGAAAAATAAAGTTTTTATGCTCTTGATTTAGATTGACATAAACTGTTTATGATATACATTTAACTGACAGATTAGGCTGTATGAATTACATAATATAACATTCTTATTTTATATTAGGATGGGAACAATATCTGAATATTTCTAAGTTTAGAATACATTTAGAGTGTAATATGTGCAGTAATGTTATAAAACGTATGTATTAAAGCAGTTATATTTTGAGGGAAAATATAGATTTCTGGAATAATTCCAAAAATGCATAGGAAAGGCCTCCTTATCTTTTATTTTGTTAATTCAGTCACTAATTTCAATAATCCCTATATTTTAATTAATTAGTATTATCTTCAGAGTATATGGAGAAAGAGGTTGGCGAAGAAGAAGTGGGATTGTAAGAGATGAAAGTAGGAGTATAAGGAGATGAAGTGCATGGTAAAGAGAGAGGTGGCAAAGGTTAAGGATAAGGCATATAGAGAGTTGTATGAAAGGTTGGACACTAAGGAGGGAGAAAAGGACCTGTGCCGATTGGCTAGACAGAGGGACTGAGCTAGGAAAGATGTACAACAGCTAAGGGTGATAAAGGATAATGAGGGAAATGTATTCACAAGCGAGGAGAATGTGTTGAACAGATGGAAAGAGTACTTTGAGGGGCTGATGAATGAAGAGAATGAGAGAGAGGGAAAAGGCTGGATGATGTGGGGATAGTGAATCAGGAAGTGCAATGGATTAGCAAGGCAGAAGTAAGGATAGCTATGAAGAGGATGAAGAATGGAAAGGCTGTTGGTCCAGATAACATAACTGTGGAAGCTTGGAGGTGTTTAGGAGAAATGGCAGTGGAGTTTTTAACTAGATTGTTTAATGAAATCTTGGAAAGTGAGAGGATGCCTGAGGAGTGGAGAAAAGGTGTTTTGGTACCAATTTTTAAGAATAAGGGTGATGTGCAGAGCTGTAGTAACTACAGAGGGATAAGACTGATCAGTCACAGCATGAAATTATGGGACAGAATAGTGGAAGCTAGGTTAAGAAGGGAGGTGATGATTATTGATCAGCAGTGTGGTTTCATGCCAGGAAAGAGCACTACAGGTGTGATGTTTGCTCTGAGAGTGTTGATGGAGAAGTACAGAGAAGGTCAGAAGGAATTGCATTGTGTCTTTGTGGACTTAGAGAAAGCATATGACAGTGTGCCTAGAGAGGTGCTGTGGTACTGTATGAGGAAGTCGGGAGTGGCAGAGAAGTATGTAAGAGTGGTACAGGATATGTACAAGGGTAGTGTGACAGTGGTGAGATCTGCAGTGGGAGTGACAGATGCATTTAAGGTGGAGGTGGGATTACATCAAGGATCAGCTTTGAGCCCTTTCTTATTTGCACTGGTGATGGACAGTTTGACAAATGAGATCAGACAGGAGTCCCTGTGGACTATGAAGTTTGCAGATGACATTGTGATATGTAGTGAGAGTAGGGAACAGATTGAGGAGACCCTGGAGAGGTGGAGATATGCTCTAGAGAGGAGAGGAATGAAGGTCAGCTGGACTAAGACAGAATATACATGTGTCAATGAAAGGGTGAACAGAGGAATGGTGAGGATGCAGGGAGTAGAGTTGGCAAAGTTGGATGAGTTTAAATACTTAGGAGCAACAGTTCAGAGTAATAGTGAGTGTAGAAGAGAGGTGAAGAAGAGGGTACAGGCAGGGTGCAGTGGGTGGAGAAGAGTGTCAGGAGTGATTTGTGACAGAGGAGTACCAGTAAGAGTGAAAGGGAAGGTCTACAAAAGGGTACTGAGACCAGCTATGTTATATGGGTTGGAGACAGTGGCAGTGACAAAAAGGCAGGAGTCAGAGCTGGATGTGGCAGAGTTAAAGATGTTATGATTTGCACTGGGTGTGATGAGGGTAGACAGGATTAGGAATAAGTATATTAGAGGGTCAGCCCAGGTTGGACAGTTTAGAGACAAAGCCAGAGAGGCGAGATTGCATTGGTTTGGACATGTGCTGAGGAGGGATGCTGAGTATATTGGGAAAAGGATGCTAAGGATGAAGCTGCCAGGTAAGAGGAAAAGAGGAAGGCCTAAGATAAGGTTTATGGATGTGGTTAGAGAGGACATGCAGGTGGTTGGTGTGACAGAGCAAGATGCAGAGGACAGGAAGAAATGGAAACAGGTGATACACTGTGGTGACCCCTAACCGGGAAAAGCCGAAAGAAGAAGTATTATTTTCAGATATTCTTTTATTAATGTTGTTAATGATAATATCCTGCATACTATGTAGGTTTCATTCAAACAGATTAGTTTTTATTGTATTAAAATGCTGTAATATGTCCTCAATATTCACATCTATTTTATTTTTATTAGCATTTATAATTACAAACATATAATTTAATTTTAGATCTTCTAGTTAATTTATGAAGAGTTTGTCTAGTTAAAACAACTATTAGGTTTTCATTTTTCTAGTGCAATAGTAGTCGTGCCATCTAATAACTATGTTGTTTAATGAAATGAATGAATCATACCTCAATATATAGGTTTTCCATTCTGAAGACTTACTCAAAACATAAATTTCTTTGCATTTGTTAATTGACTTGTTAATTAGCTTAATTTTATTTCTAAACTAGGAACAGATTTTTTCCAATTAATAATGTTTTAATAAGTCTTATAGCACTAACAACATATCCTTCTTCATTCTCAATGTATTTCATGTATATAATCAATTATTTATAAAACCATCATTTAAAGTCCTTACATGTGATTATACGTAATGCAGTTTACAAGGCATTTACTAATTGCATATTATTTGTAGCTAATGTAACAAGTAAACTATAGTCATCAAAAAAGCACAGGCAGTCACTCTGAAAATAATACATTAGAGCAAATGATTATCCTCATTAATATCTTCAAGTTCAGTAAAGACATTTATTTTAACGCTTTGGCAGTTACTGAAATTCTGTGATCTTTAGAAGTGCTTGTATTGACCTTATCTTTAATACCATTAGACTCACATGGCAATTCAAGCTTACCCTTCATATTACCTAAGAATGTAGCAAACAGTTAGTTGAAACTGTCACACCTTGGACAGGTACCCATATATATGTTGGCTAAAATATATATTCTATTCTGGTATTCCAAGATCACTAAGTATAATATGCCTTTGTCATCTGAAAAGACAGATATTATTCTTGGCACTGGGTCTATATTAGCTGAACGAAAACTGAATTGCATGAATCCAGTTTGAGTGATACCTAAAGCACGAAAACCACATATTTCGTAAGTGTAAAAAAAACCTAGCAGACAAAAACTGTCACTAACTGTTTTATGCAGGGGGCAAACCCCCTGCACCCCCCCACATGGGGGACTGTGCCCCCACACCCCCACTACTTAAATATACCAACTCTGAGATTGTACTCCATTGAAGTAAAGGGAAGAATTCCCTACAGTGATTTCCATTCATTCCTGCGATATTTCCAATATTCGCACTTTAGGTGTCGCTCAAAGTGGATTTGCAGAATTCAGTTTTCTTTCAGCTAATATAGACCCCTTGGTACCATCATATCTTTTCTCTTAATTGTTCTACTATCCCTTCTTTTCACTTTAAAGGAGGAAATAGAATTATTTTCTATTCACATTTGCTTAACCTAATTCTATAAGCGCCACCTTCCATAGTGTATGAAATATTACACTGGATTGATTCAACTTAAGCCATTTGAGAATCCTGTTTATCTTTTTATTATTATTAATCTATTTACAAGGAGGAAAAGTTTAACAACCTTTTGATTTCCAAGGAATAATTCAGTCAAACTTATATTATGCCACAATAAGAAATTAATGAAAAAATAGCATATGATCACTTCCTGTATTAGTTGTCAAATAATCTAAATAGCCACATAAAGAATTAACTACATAATTATATATGAGACCCTACTACTATATCAACTAATTATATAATTTTATTGATCATTAAAAAGTTCAAAATAGTAATTTAGAATAGTAATCATGGAATTAAATGAAATGCCTTGCCAAAATTAAGAATGAATTCTGAAGCAAATATGTAAAGCAAATCTAAAAATTAATAAAAAAAATGTCTAACTGCAGGGCAACACTAAATCAGAGAAAAGGAAAAAGCGTAAAACAAAACCATGCATGTGTGTGTGTGTGTGTGTATGTGTGTGTGTGCATGTTTATCTATGTGAATATGCATGATCATTTATTTATTTAATTATTTGGCATTTGTTTACTGGGAAAGTCCTACTGAGTCTTGAGGTTCCCATTTTCAGCAGAGGCCCAGGGAGAAAAGCTCCAGATACATATGGTTAACAGAATGAAAAACTAGACAGACATAATAAAGTCATAACATTCAATCACAAATATGAAAATAACACATTAGTTTCTCAGAATAAGAACTTAACAGACATAATAAAGTCATAACATTCAAACATAAAATTTTAAAAACGACACATTAGTTTGCCACAATAAAAACTCTCAGACATAATAAAGTCATAGAGTTCAGCAGAAATTATATGTTATATGGAAAACCTGATAAGAGGAAGATGCAGCATTATTTACATAATAGATAATTATCATAATGATTATTAATATTCTAGAGGTCATGAAATATGGTAACAAGTTATATTGGTGAAGGCATAGGATAATATGATTAGAGAAGGATAGGGTGTGATAGAGGATGTAGTAGGAATAGATGTGGGAAAGGTATGAGTGTAACCTCAGGGGAGTTTGTGTAGAGGAAGAGAGGGTAGGGGAAGTTAGTGGTGGTAATAGTGAGAGTAGAGGTAGAAAAAAGGTATGAGTACCTCAGCCTCAGCCTGGGCTCACACAGGAGCAGATCCAAGCTTTGTTGAAGTATTACAAAGTATTTTCCAATCAAAATAAGATTTTCATTCAGCATATTACTATCTCTTCACTTTTTATACCACTTAACCTCTTTTAGATTTAACTATATACCATTTCCTTATCTTGTTTATATTCATCTATGCTTTTCAAGCTTCTGCTATGAGTGAATGACATTTAATACACCAAGAATCAAAATCTTCAGAATGCACCCCCCTCCAACAAAAATCATCTGAAAAACACTTTTTAAGTGTTTTTGCAAGGGCAAGCTTTCCCACATCCCCAAATTGATATATATATATATATATATATATATATATATATATATATATATATATATATATATATATATATATACCAATTTCACAGTCACAGCAACTTGAAGAATTCCCCTGAAAATTGATTCACTGTCTGCATAGCTCCCTGACAGTTATTTACAATGAAGGAACTCTGAACCTCACCAGGTTGAACTTCAGGCAAATCTTTGTGCAGTTGCAAGTTCATAGGTTCATAGGTTCATAGGTTCATAGGTTCATACTAGGCTATCTGCCCTAGGGCATTTATAAGCCTAGCCAGAGTGTATGTGGCTTACACCACCCCTTAGGATGAGAATACTACACCCTTTTAGGGTTTAGTTTACTATGCCTCTGTCTAGTAGTGACACAGAGATGACCCCCGGGGTAAACCTACGATCTCCCATCCACTCGTCGAGATTTCTCTTGAAAAGAGTCAGTGAGGGGCTCTGCCTAACATGGACTGGGATTCTGTTCCAGAGTGTAGGGAGCCTCTGGGTTATGAATCTGTCCCTCCAGCACGTTCTATTTATTTCTGTGTTGAGGTTTAAGTCACTTGTTCTCGTGGCTCTGATGGATTTGGATTTTCTGAGGTGGAGCATGTCCATTAATTCAGGATTGGACATGGCCTTGTAGGTCAGGCACAGATCACCTCTGAGTAGGTGGTATGCGACTGAATAGAGCTGGAGTTTTTTCAGTCGGGCAGCATATGACATATGTTTAAGACCCTTTATCCTCTTGGTGAGGAACTTTTGGGGTCTTTCCAACTGCTGCAGGTGTCGGGTGAGATACATCCCAAACGGGGCATTGTACTCAATCATTGGCCTGATAAGAGAAGAGTACAGGGACACAATGACCTCTCTTGATCTAGATGTGAAACCCTTCATGATAAGGTGGGCAATATAGAAGGTCTTCCTAACCACTTTGGCAATGTGAGTGTCAAATGAGAGGTTACTGTCAACCTGGGTCCCTAGGTCCCTGATTACCTCTTCCGTACTTAATGGATTACCGCCTATGTGGTAATTTGTCGGTACCTTGTTTTTCCTAAAAGGGTATGACTATACATTTTTTGGCATTCAGCTTAAGGCCATGGCTCTGGCACCAATTATCCGTTTCTATGAGGCCTCTCTGAAGGATGTTTGTGTCTGCTGGAGTATCAGTTATGGCACCCAGTTTGCAGTCATCTGTGAACTTTGTCAGCCACAATCCTCCTATGTTTGCCTGTACCTCGGAAAAATAAATGCCGAACAAGAGGGGTCCCAGGACTGAGCCCTGTGGGACACCGCTTGTGACTGGCTTAGAGTCTGACATAGCTCCAGCAACTCTGACCCTGTGGGTTCTGTCCTTGAGCCAGTTTGCAACACATCTTGTGACATATGGATTTACATTTAAGCTGGTGAGTTGTCTATGATGCCCGAGTGGGGTATTGTGTCAAAGGCTTTTGCAAGGTCAAGGTAGGCTGTGTGAACTGCCTTACCCTCATCAATGGCCTTAGTGACTGTTTCAAAAAAGTCGACCAAGTTCAAAAGGCAGGATCTGCCCTTGACAAAGCCAAATTGGGTAGGATCCAATGTCTGTAGGTCCCCAATGTCTTTGTTTATGAGTTCCATAATGATCCTCTCCATAGCTTTGCAGACCAGGCTCGTCAAGCTTATGGGGCGGTAATTTCCAGGGTCCATAGAAGCACCGCCTTTGTGAAGTGGGACCACTGTTGCCGCGACGCCACTCTTTGGGTACGTATCCTGTAGTAAGGCTAAGATTAAACAGCAGCCTTATGTGTGGGTTTAGTTCCTCTTGAGTTCATGTAGCACACAGCCCGGGACACCATCCGGTCCCATTGATGCTGTGTTTTAGCTTTAGAGAGGCGGCTCTCACCTGGGCATCTGAGATGTTAGGGAGGCTACACTCTGCTGGGATAGTTATTTCTCCTTTTGGGGGGGAGGGGGAGGAGAAATTTGCACTGAACCTCTCTGTCAGAATGTTGGCAATGTCAGTGGGTTCAGTGTATTTTGTGTCATTTTGGACTAACTCTGAGCATATCTGGGAGTTTCCACCCAGGTTTCTAACATAGCTAAAGAAGGCCTTGTGATTGTCTTTTGTGTCTTTTGCGATTTTTCTCTCAAAGTTGGCCTTGGATGATTTTATGAGTGATCGTAGTTTTTTGCTAGTACTGATCAAAGATGCCTTCCCTTTTAGGGATTTTGCTCTGTCATGTAGTAGCTTCCTCCTCCTGTTGTAAAGTTTGTTTATAGCTGGGGTCCACCAGACCGGGCACCTGCCTTTGGGGGAATGGGTCTTGGTTTTATTTGGGATTGCATGATCCATGCATTCTTGAAGGTGCCCATAGAAGGCATTTGCAAAGGATTCAGCAGTGTGGGTTGTGGTTTCCACTGGCCCAGGGGCCTTGAAAGATACCACTTCAGTCTTAAGAAGTGTGAAGTTTGCTTTTGAGAAGTTCTTCACTGTGGTCTTTTGTGCAGGGGTGGGGGCGGGATGTGGATTTCCAGTGAGATTAATTTATGGTCTGATCTTACCAAGGAGGGATGTACTTCCGGTGTGGAGCATTTTGTCCCCATGTTTGTGATGATCAGGTCTAGTATATTGTCTCCTCTTGTGGGAATGATGACTAGTTGTTCCATTGCATTTGAGTTTATGAATTCTAGGAACCTTTGGGCTAGGGTGTTGGGGCTTGAGTAATGTTCCCAGTCTATGTTTGGGTAGTTGAAGTCTCCTAAAATGATGGTATTTGGAGAGACATTCATACTCTCCAGTGTCTTCAGGAAGGCTGTGTGGGGTTCCTGAGTTTGAGAGGGTGGTCTGTAGCATGCTACAAACTGTAAGGCAGTTTTGCCTATGGTTAGTTGCACCTGGATAGTCTCCGATGCTTTGTGCGTTGCCACTAACCTGGAGGTGTGGGTATCTTTGATGAAAATGGATACTCCCCTCCTTTTGTGGTTCGGTCCAAGTTTTGGGGCCGGAAAGCATGATATGAGGTAAAACCTGATAGTGCTGGGGTGCTCTCAGGAGCCTTGAACCAGGTTTCAGTCACTGCACAGACATCAATGTTCTCCATACTGAGGAGGGCTTTGAGGGCATGCATCTTGAGGTTTAGACTTCTGGCATTGAGCAGCATTACCCTTAGTTTTTTTCCACTTGTGTTTTCTAGGGAGGTAGGTTTGTCATTTGAGCCTTGCCTAAAAAAGGCACTATGGGGGTGGCAAGAGCCTTGGCCAATATCCGGAAGCCCAGGGGTGACAGGTGCAAGCCATTCCTTGTGAAGCAGCGTGGCTTGTCAAGCATGTCATCCCAAGCAGACAGACATTGGATCCCCTTAGAATGACACCAGTAATTAAGCCAATTGTTAAAACTGATCATTTTGTCTTTGTACTGTGGCATCATTCTTGGTGAGGGTAAGATGCTGCTCAGGGTCAGGGTCATACCGGCCTGGGCTACATAATCAGAGAGCTCCTCTATGTCTCTTTTCATGTAGTCCAGGGAGGTACGTCTCAGGTCGTTTACACCGGCATGTACAATGACTGAGTCATATTTGTAGTTGCTGTGGAGTGACCTGAGTGCTTGTGTTATGTGGCGGATTCTAGCTCCCGACAGGCAGCTTACTGTGACCCTCTCCTTGTTCAGTCTGGTGAGTGGGACGTCAGTGTGCCTGACTATGGAGTCACCTATTACAAGTGTGTCTGGCATGTTGTTTGGCCTTAAGGGCTGTGACTGTTTAGCACACTGACTTTGTGAACTATGTGTTGCATGTGCTATGTCTTGAGATGGTGGTTGCTTGGGTGTCTGCTTTGGAGGCCTCTGTTGTTTTGGTAGATTTTTAATCAGCATCTCCGAGTATGTTTTTGTGTGTTTATGTGTTTGGTTTGCAGTTGTGATAGTTCTATGTGAGACTGGGTTTGTGGTGTGCGTGGTTACCTTCTCCTGACTGGTCTTGCCAGTACTGAATGGAGAGAGCTCAGCCTCCAGTTTGGCTATATAGTTGCATCTCTCACATATATTTGTATTTGTTGGGAGGAGGAGAGGGTTGTCTGTGTACATGAGGCAATTGTAACATTGCCTCAAGATTCCCAGATTCACCAGCTGAACAGGAGAGGATGCCAGCAACTGACCCTTCGACGTGCTAGAAATAGTGAAAAAGATTGCTGTGTAACTGAGTCAGAAAGGACCTATAGGGAAATGGGTACTCAACAGAATTTAGGTGAATGAAGTACTTTCATTTGTTTAAGAGTGCTTTTCCAGCAATATACCCATCTCATTATGAATAAATTTAAATATTTTCAATATACAACTCCACGCAGATAAACTTATCTTATATTGTTTTAAATAATCAGTAAGTTCTAAAACAGTATTGTTCTCTGAGTCGCAATTATTTAATGCAGTCATATCAATCAAAAGATAATCTATGGATTTATAGTAATTCAAACATTTCTAACTGAAATATAACTTCAAACATGTGTCTGTATTAATGTTAGATTATTTTCTTTTCCCTCCTTTACACTTTCTCTTGCTTTCTGACATGTCCTCTTCCTCCCACAGTCTTCTTCTTCTTCATTTCTTTCCCACTTCTCCTACTCCCTCCTATTTTCATTAGCATCTATGAGGGAGGGCTCTGAAATGGCTACATAGAAAAGTAACCAAAGATTTCAGACTAACTCTGATACAAAAATCAAATTAGGCCTTGATTTAATATGATATACAAGTCTGATGAAAATTAAAAATATGAATTGAAAAAGAGGGTGGTCCGATGAAGTGCCTGAAGGAATGAAAGCACTTACCTATCGATTAAAGTTATTTATTGATTAAAGTTGGATTCTTATGCACTCTGCTGTGTCAGCTGGTTCTTTCCTACAGTTTATATTTCATTGGTTTTATTAAGTTTGAACCAGTTTTTGTTCATGTTGCCTCTCTGGTTTATGATTCATATCCAGCATATTATGAATATTGAGAAATTTACCTCAAGGGGGCATGGCCAAGATGGCTAACTGAGAGCAGCAACTGGTGAAAGCTCTGTGACTGAAAACTTTTCCCTGACAGAAAATATTATCAGAAAACATAAATTGGGACATATTTGTTAATTAATTAATTAATTAATTAATTAATTAATTAATTAATTAACTAATTAATTAATTTTATTCACTAATAGAGAAATATTTATAGCTTCAGGTTCTTCAGAAGCTGTAATTTTCCTATCAGAGTTTCAACTGCTTGGTTAAGAGAGAAACAATTTCAACAAGGGGCACTCAAGAAATGGTACTCAGGAGTCTTGTTAAAAAAGACATCCAGTCACTAATATCCAGTATGCATGATATATTACTTAAAATGGACAAAACTGGACACCAAAATAGAAAGTTTCAAAGAAAAGAGCAGAAAGAAGATGGAACATTTAGAAATTCTTATAAAACAACACCGTGCACAAATTAACAATATGGAGGAAGCTTTAAAGGGAGAATAACTAAAGGTGAGTCTCAGGCTGAATATCTTGTAAAACAAAATAACTGGCTTATAGATAAAGTTGATGATTTAGAAAATGGATTGCGACAAAATAACATTAGAATTTATGGTATGCGTGAAAAGTATGAGGTAGACAACAAAATTAACTTCTTAACAAGATGGCTACATAAAACATTAAATCTACCTGAAACTTTATCTATTGAATTGAAAGGGCACATAGATCCTGAAGAGCACCTTTGAAGAAGGAACATTTACTAACACATTATATTATAGTTAAGTTTATGTCTAGCTTAGAAACAGATCAAATATTGAAAACAGCATGGTACTGTTTTACTATATTTACAGTGAAAGACTTAAAATAATTCATTTAATTAAAGTTTACCACAGGAACAATGGAACTTCAGGAACAACAGAGGAAGGAATTGAATGAGGCAAACAAGGCAGAGGATGCAAACCAGAAGTCAATTCAGGAAATGAGTGACATTGTCTTTAAACTTTCTCAATATACATTAAATGAACATGAACTAGCATTACTGAATAAGGGTCTTACCTTTATTCCTGCAAGTATAACAGGCATTTATGATGTGCTAACTAATGTTAAACTGTTCATAAGGAAATTGAATCTTAAGTTATTATATGGTATAAATAATGCAACTGAGTATTGCACAAATGTGTTATCTAGCAGTAGTACTTTTGTGCCAGTGAATAATCCTCTTATAGCAGCTTTTCAACAAGCAATAGAAAATGATATCAATCAGGCAAAGAAAACCAGCAGTCATTTTTACAACTTAACCGTTGAGCAACAACAAGCTATTAAATCTTTATCCCCTAATCCCAATATAGTTATAAAAGCAGCAGATAAGGGTGATGGCATTGTTATTTTAGATATCAATGATTGCAGTATTAAAATGTATGATATGTCAAGTAGCAAAGAGTATTTAGCCATCGATAAGAAGCAGGTCAATAGTATTATAACAAAAGTGAATAGCATGACTTATGATATGCACCTTAATGGAGAAATTACTTTGGAAATATTGGAACATTTTAATGTGACTGCTCCCAAAATACCAGTCATATATGGAATTCCAGAAATTCATAAATTGGTCACTTCCTCACCATTAAGACCAATTGTTTCAGCAAATGGTTGGATTACAGAGCCAATCTCAAACTACTTATGGCATAAACTTAAACACATCCTAAGATATTCTACAACAATAATTAAGGATACATCCAAGGTTTTAACATACCTGTATGACTGGTCTTTGTTTAACATACCTTGTAAGACCAGTCGGTCTTTGTCTAACAATATTGATGATTGCTACTTTGTTACATTAGATGTAGAGACCCTATTTACATCAATACCAAATTACATTAGAATAGAGTATCTTTGTGAATTTATAGCATTCCATGCAGTTTTTTCAGCAGCTGAGACTAACACCATTTGTGACTTAGCAAAACTGGTTTTAACTAATAATGTTTTTGGTTTCATAAAAATATATCTAAACAGTGTAAAGGAGCAGCCATGGGTACGCCCATTGCTAATAGCTATGCAGATTTGGTTATGAATAAATGGGAACTTGAATTTATTTTTTCTGAAACAAATAATAGCATTATTAATAATGTTTTGTTTTACAGGCATTTTTTGGATGATTTGTTTTTGATATGGAATGGTTCTTTTTCTGCATTTTCAGACTTTCAGTTATATGTAAATTCAACTACTGAATTTTTACAGTTTAAACATACCATACATTATACACAAATAGACTTTTTAGACATTAGATTGTTTAAGGGAACCACTGGTAAAATTGAAACTACATTACTTAAGAAAGACATCAGGACAAATACATATCTGCACAAGAGTAGTATGCATCCTCCTCGTGCTTTTAAAAATATAGTGAAAAATCAGATTACCCATGTGGCTAGACTAAATACAAGTAAAGAAAACATGGATATACAGTTTAATGACATGGCCAATTATTTTTTTTAAAGAGGCTATAAGGAACATGATGTAATGAATATAGTAACACAAATACAGCAATATAGCATTAAACCTATATTTTCTGATAATCACATTACTTCATCAAGCAATAATAATGAAGTTAAGGACACAAAAACAGTTTTATTTAGGTGTGTTCTACCTTATCATGTTCATACTTATCAAATACAGGATATTATTAAAAAAACACTGGTACATGTTACAATATAGTCCTACTTTTAAAGACATAGGAGTAGATAAGCTTATCTTTGAATATAAAAAATGAAGAAATTAAAAAAACTCTTATGTTATAAGGAATGAAAAGAAGTATATAAACACAGCATCTCTGTCCAAGTATGGAACCCAAAAATGCAACAATCATCAATACTGCAGGTATGTCTCTACAGAAACAACTTTAAAGCATCCAGTTAGTCTAAAACCATTCGGTTTTAGATGCCATGGGACATGTAATACTAAAAACATAACATACATGGCAAAATGCCTGAATGGTAGTGCTTTCTATATAGGTAAAACAAATAGAAAGTTCAAAGAGAGAATATGTACACATATATCTGACATAAGAAGGCGGTTAGATACAAATGCATTATAAAGACATATGAAACAGACACATCTCACAAATTTTGATATTTTATTTTACAAAGTGTATAGGAAAGATTAAGAGGTGGTGACCTGAAGAACCACACAGAAATTATTGAAAATAAGTGGATAATATGTTTTAAAGCACACTGTCCACATGGTGTCAATGAAACTGTGACAATAAAGCCAGTTCTGAAAGATAAACAAAATAAAATTAAATACTTTTAATATACAAATAGATGTAAAAGTTTTAAGATATGGTTTTAGTTACATGCAAATATTAGCATTTTTAGTACTCTTAGTAGCATTTTTAGTACTCTTAGTATGTGTAAAGTATTGATCTACATGTATTGGTCTTTTTTTGTATGTTACCACTTTTAAGGTGAAGTCACATGACATTTTCCTTTTGTGTTTGTCATGTGTTTTAAATCAGCTGACTATTTGCCTGAAGAAGCCTGTATTGGTGAAAGTCTAGTACTAGCAAGCTATAGTACATTTCCTGCTGTTTAAGTATTGAGTGTTGTGGTGCCAGTTTACTTTACACTTTGTTTTATTTCACTCTGCAGTCAAGCCATGATAAATGACAAATTATTATTCCAAGGATAAAAAAAAAATCAAAGGGAGATATTCCAGAGTGACTGTCATAGCTGCTCTTTTGTCTTGCCCTTAACCCATTAACCTGTCTACATAGCAGATTAGGTCATGGCATAAATTTGGCTCCCAGAAAACAACAAAGTGTAAAGACTTCTCATCTTCTTTTTGTAGTTTATTTAAAACTATATAGTCTATCAGATGAGGAACTGAAAGCACAACTGCAAGTGGTCAAAACTTTTTCATATGATATAAGAATGTAATTTGGTCTTGATAAATGTGCAAAACAACCTTTAAAGCAGGAAAGCTGCAGCACCAAGAAAACATCAGTTTGGGACAGGAATGTGATATAAAAGAACTTGAGCAAGAGGGAGTGTACAAATATTTGAGAATTGTTGAAGGGTCAACAATAAAACATTAACAAATGTGAATAAAACTCAGTAAGGAATATTTTAGAAAGCTTAAATTAATATTAAAATAGCATTGAAATCTAGGAACAAAGTCCAAGCTATAAACAAATTTGCTCTTCCTGTCCTAACTTACAGGTTTGGAGTGATTGATTAGCACCAAAAGGTGTTGGATAGTTTGGACAGGAAAACAAGAAGGTTGCTTCATGCTCATCAAATAATTTATAAAAATCAGTGCATGCCAAGGCTATATATTCCACATTCTGAAGGAAGCATGAGCCTCCTCCAAATTGATTTCAGTTGATCTGCTATAGTGTGACTGCATACATATCTGCTGACCTCATAAGATCCAAATGTAGTGAAAGTTTGAAAAAATAAGGAGAACAAGTCTAAGATGACTTCCTTGTTTAGTTTAGCAGAAGCATATTGGCATCAAGTGGGAATGGAAATAAAACCAGAAGTAGATAAAAAATTAGGTAGCAACTGAATGTGCCAAAAAAAAAATAAATATATAAGGTGAAGCATCAGATGAGAAGGCAAGAAATGTGGAAAATGCATAAATATAGTTGCAAGTATAGGCGACTCTTGGAACAACTTCACCAGGATCAGGATCAAATGTAGGAATGGTTATGGAGAGGTGGATTTAAACCATAAGACAAAAGGCTATTATTGGTGGCTCAAGATAATGGACTATGTACCATTTGGTTTACAAAGTCAATTGAACATGCAAGAGAAACAAACAAATGTAGGTTTTCTAAAACAGAACTGGAAACAGTTGCACATCTTGTTGCTGGTTGTGATACAATAATGGCAGAAGGACTGTATACAGAAAGGCATAATAATGTAGCAGGAATGTTGAATTGGGAATTGTGCAAACATTATAATATTGAAGTAGCTGAAAAACACTTTAAACATGAGCCACAAAGCTACACTCAGTGACTACATTGTCTTACATACAAAGAGACACAAAGTCATAAAGTACCAGGATTTGCAGGCAGAAATGAGGGCAATGAGGAATAAAGATACCCAGACCATTCCAGTAGTAGGAGGAGCAACAGCTTTTATAAAAAGAATTTACAATCATACTTAGATATGTTACCAATACATGTACCTCTATACAAATTGCAGAAAGAGTCATTACTGGGCACATTGCTGGTGCTGCAAAAAGCATTTCTGGTTAACATCAAAGATTGAAACAATACTAATTTCATGAGCTTTAATTATACTTTAACTTAGGAATGGGGACCATTCCTGTCATGGTATTAGAAACTCAAAAAAACTTGGAGAAATTAAAAAAGAGAGTAACCTTTAATAGAGAGCTGATGTTTAAATAGCTCTTTGATGGGGATATTAGTAATGCAAGTTATATAGAATAAGGCAGAATATTATTGGCAAATAAGACAGAAAATAAGTATATTTAAATAAACTTCTTATAAGAAAGATAAGTATTGCATATACCTTCATTTGGCAGAAATGTGAGTGTACAAGATCTCTTATAATTTACATAGAAAATTATATAAATTATTTGGAAATATCCTGAAAGCTGAATTTTGAAGCTTGGTCATGTGACCTTTGACACTTTTTACGTATTGTATGTCATTAGATTTACTAATACTACCCAAAATAACTCATTTCATAAGTTAGAGCAGAAATGTGTGTGTTACGTTGTTGAATCATTTTGAGAGAAAGTAAAGTAGATGTTTAAACCTGAGAAGGAAGAATGAGATTTGAGTTAAGCATACTGTAACTTTTGAATACAATATAGACTGCTATTTTTTTGACTACATAGAAATAACAAGTCATTCTCTTTAACCTCATTAATGTACATATTTTTTATGAATTAATTTAATGAGCTAAGGGATTTTTAAATATTTTGATATTTATCATAATAAGAGTGTTAACACAATTCTGAGATATAGACACTTGCATTTTTAATATTAATTCAGAGCTTTTGTCAGAGCTCTAAAATATGTGTGTATATCTTTTAGCATGATCAATATTTATGTGCATTGATTTTTATCTGTCACCTGTAAGTTTATAGATATCTTTATCTCTTCAGCTGTCACTTTGTTCTACTTATTTATTTAGAGATTTAGGTATAATATTGTTGAATGAGTGAATAATTTAATAATATTTAATGAATAATGTATACTGATATTACATAAATAGGTCTATAGTACACTATTCATTAGATTATTTAATATTTGTGATTAACAGAAGAGAATTATTAAACGTTTATGTAGTAATGGGGGAATAGTTTTAGATAGCAAATTAACAGAACAGAAGTATTAAACTTTTAGTTAGTAATGGGGGAATAAATTTAAATGGCAAAATATTTAGCTAAATTAATAGTCTCTTATTTTTAAGTTATGTATAATATTATATTTATTATTTGTAAGTCACAGTAGCTCTTGGCAATTTTTTGATGAATGTTTAGGTATTGTAGGTAGAGTGATAATATAGTAATTTGTTTATTCGATAGCCAAATTGGGAACTTTGGTATCCATGGTAGATTCTGTTTTATTAGTAATATATACAGTTACAGTTGTACATTTTGTTTTTTTGTTTTTGATATTTATGAGTCTTAGTAATTTAGTTTGCAGAAAGGAAGAATTTAAAAAAAGTGGAATGTTAAGATAGTGTTGGAGGAATGCATTAGAGTCTTGTGTACTATTAAATTAATATGGTGGATAAATGTGTCATATTATCTTTTAAAATAAATCTTTTTAAATACACAGCATGCTTAGTTTTAATCTGTTATCAATTAATGTAAAAAGATTAAATAATGGCAACAAAAGAAAATCAGTCATGAGATATCTAAAATTAAATAGAGGAGACATTATATTCTTGCAAAAGACTGACTTGATAGATAAAGATATACAATAATTAAATAACTTAAGTTATGAAATGTTATCATCTGCTTCTGTTCACGAAAGGAGGAGAGGAACTGCTATACTTTAGAGAAATCTACTGTAATGTGTAAGGTCATGGAATCCATTAATAATCCAAAGGAATGTATATTTTTGTAACAAATAAAAGGGCAAGCTCTGTACACTAGCTAAGTTTTACTGGGATCCCTGGAATAGATGCCAGAGTGGATAAAGATCACTTCAAAATGATACAAAGTCATTGAGAGGATAGTTTAATTCTAGCAGGGGATTTTAACTGCATATCTAGTATAGAAGATACAAGTGAACAGAATTAAGCTAAAATTCTGGCATCAGCTAAAAAACTAAACAGATGGATTAGTAATAATCATTGTTTTCACTCTTATTCTTATGCTCATGAGACACAAACTAGAAACTGAAAGGATTTATGCCTCTACAGATTTACTTAATGAAGAGAATTATTTTAAAACTATTCCTTGTCCTTTATCTGATCATAATGCACTAAGTATTAATATATTAATGGACATGAAAACATGTATGAAAAGAGACATGGGAGAGCTGTCTAATCTTGTAGCCCAGGCAGGTATGACCCTAGCCATGAGTAGCATGCTGCCATCCCCCAGAATGATACCACAGTACAAGGACAAAATGATTGACTTCAACAATTGACTAAGCTTCTGGTGTCATTCTAAGGGGATCCAGTATCTGTCTGCCTGGGAAGACATGATTGAAAAACCATGATGTTTTGCCAGAGATGGCCTGCACCTCTCACCCCTGGGATTCCAGATACTGGCTAAGGCTCTAGCCACCCCTATAGTGCCATTTTTAGCCAATGTTCAAATGACAAATTCACCACTGTAACAGGAACAAGCAAGCAAAACTGAGGGTATTGCTATTCAATACTAAAAATCTAAACCTCAAAATGCACTCACTCGAGGCACTCCTTAAAATGGAGAACATCGACATCTGTGTAGTGACAGAGACTTGGTTCAAGGCTCCAGAGAGTACCCCTGCATTACCAGGCTATAATTCATACCACACCTTTCGGCCATCTAACCTGGACCAAAACACTAAAGGCAGAGGCATGTCCATATTCATTAAGGATATTCACACCTCCAGGCTAGTTGTTCAGCATAATGCATCCAATATTATCCAAATGCAACTAACTCTGGGCAAGACCGCAATCCAAATTGTAGCTTGCTACAGATCCCCCACTATGCCCCAGGATTCCCACTCCTCATTTCTTGATACACTGGAAAATATTAGGGTACAACCTAACACCCTAATAATGGGTGATTTCAACTACCCCACCATTAACTAGGAAAACTACTCATGTACCAACTCATTTGCTCAACATTTTCTGGAATTCATAAATTGGATCAACTTATCCAGACCCCCACCAGGGGCAGCAATATCCTAGACCTGGTCATAACCAACATGGGCAACTGGTGCTCCACACCATAGGTCAATTCCTCGGTCAAATCCGACCACAAGCTAATCACCCTAGACATCCACATCCCTCCCCCACCCCCATTAGGGAAACCACAGTAAAATATTTCTCCAAAACCAACTTCATGCTTCTTAAGACAGAAGTGGCAAATTTCACGACACCCATGCTAATGGACAATAGAGGTATGACTGCTGAATCCTACACAAATGCACTTTATAAGTCCTCACACAAGTGCATGGATTGGACAATCCCTAACAGAACCAAGATGCTATCCTCTAAAAAAAGGAAGCCAATCTGGTGGTCCCCTGCCATGAACAAACTCTACAACAGAAGAAAGAATCTGTTGCAAAAAAGAGTAAAATCCCATGATTGGAGGAACTCCCTGGTCAGCCTCAGTAAGAAGCTGATATCCCTCATAAAATCCTCCAAAGCTAGTTACGAAAACAAAATCACCACTGTCTCTAAAGACAACCACAAAGCATTCTATAGCTATGTCAAGAAGCTCAATGGCAACACTCAGATCTGCTCTGAGTTACAGCACAATGGCACTAAATATACAGAACCAACTGATATTGCCAACATCCTGGCAGATAGATTCATTGCTAACTTTACCCCCCCTCTCATCCCCTAAAGGGTCCATATCTATACTGGAAGAATGCAAAGTTCCTGTAATCATGGCTGCACATGTAAAAAACACACTCTCCAAAGCCAAGAACACAGCATCCATGGGACCTGACAACATCCCAGGCTGTGTTCTACATGAACTACAGAACAAAATTGTGTGTGTGTCTTTCGGCTTTTCCCGGTTAGGGGTCGCCACAGCGGAACTCCGGTCCGCTAATGATTGGCAGTAGAGTTTTACATGCTGGCTTGCCGGGCCTAACGCACAACCTTCAACGAAGGAACGCCCATTCACGCATGTCGTGAGCACCCTGAAAAATTATATGGTGCTGCTTACTGTGATGGATTTGAAGTCTTCTTAAGACACTCAGTCTTGCTGGCTGGATTCTGCTGAAATCAAAGTCTGGTTATAGTTGCATTTACAGTATTGGTGCACACAGAAGCTTGCAGAATGTACACTGATAAAAGAATATACTTTGCAGCACCCAACTCAGAGCAGTAACTAATAGCTTTTTATAACAAACCACATGTAGTAATGTTACAGCTTTTAGTTATTGTTCTACTTTACTTCTCAATCAGCATGGATGTTATAACATTTACATAGGGACAAATGTGTCCCTACCAATACCCCTAGCATAACTGGATTAATACAGATCTTTATGTATAATTTTAGTCATGCACACACACATATACATTTCCTCTTGGTATTCTAGTTTAGAAAATTGCTCATCCTGTAGAAACAATAGTGATTGTTGCAGATGCTGATGCAAATGCTGACTTAATAATATTATTTTAAGCTTCCTTGTTTAACAATGTCCTGTCACATTTTTGCTGAATTTATAAAAGGCCAGCTTTTCTGACAGTGTGAACATCCTGTTTTTGTCTTTAGTATTCTATTTGGATCTTTGTATAAGAACATCTGTTCTCGTGCAAATGCTGATAAGTGCAGAAAAGCATGTTTTTTAAGGAAACACATTGCAGCAGTGTCTTTAAAAAAGCAGATTTTACATTTTTGTTCTCACTGACAATGAAATGCATACATCCTGTTTTTAAGTCTGTAAGGAAAGATGTCCATTCAGCAGATTTCTTATTTTCCAAGTCACAGTCATTTAGTATGGATGCTAATCACATATTGCTAAACTCTATTTCTACATTTAAGCAAGCTTTATCTTATATCTTATTTATGTTGCATATTTGTAGCAAAGTTACTTTCAACCTTAGTATATTGTTGATCAATTCCTTCTTTTTTATTTTAAACCAGGGAAATAAATTCAGCATTATTTGATAATACTTTTTCATTATGACAATTAACAACAGTAACTTGACTAGCTTTTGCTAAGCAGACTTTAATACATGCAAATAATATGCAACCAAGCATTACAATAACAATAAAAGAAATTAATAATACAGTGATTTTTTCCTGTCCATCCTGTAAATAGATTACTAAACCATTCACTCCAATCATCATTCCATTTTATTCTAGTATGTTGAGACACTTGTGCAATCACTTCTAAATGTGCTTTTACAGATTCTGTTTTGTCAGGAATAAATGTACAATATTGTTCTCCTATTAAAGCACATTTACCCCCTTGGGATGCTAATATGTAATCTAACACCATTCGATTTTGCAAAACCATAGTTCGTATAGCTGTCATTTTGAAGGTAATGTCAAGGACTGCATTAAAAGTGGCATTTACCAATACCTCAACTAGTTTAGATAGTTTTCTCAGCTCCCAGATGGCTTTTGCAGTCCCATACTAAGGGAAAATACCTGCTCCAGAGATTACATCATCTCATAAATCCATATCTTTTAATTTAATATAATCAAGATTTTGATGATATATACGTGATGTATCTAAGGTGTCTACTGGATTTTCTGGACTTTCAATCACAGGTAATATATCCCTTTTCTTTTTTGCATTTATAATGCTTCCTTTAGGTAACTCTTTTTCATGATGCATTGCTGGTACCACTAATCCTATATAACAGGCGCCATCCCATCCTTTTGGTAACCATTTATAAGCATATTTACCACAGATGTAATATAACCCATCTGATAGAGCAACATTGCTATTTACAAGACTGCCATTTACTTGCCCCATAGTAAGATTTTTATCATGTACAACTGTAAAGTTTTTATTTGTTTTACTTCACCAACATGTAATATTGGTTTTACACTCATTTTTATCATTTTGTGAAACATTAAATACTGCTGTGTCACTTAATATTAACTGACCCTTAATTGGTATTAAAATAGGAAAACCATGAGAAAGTACTCCACGTACTGGTATGTGGTTGTGAAAATTTATCATTTCAATTGTTTGAATACAATTGCTATTACCCACTGGAACAGTTCCATTTTGTTGAAAACATGTGATCTGCATTATTGCAGATAACTGTACTCTTGCTTTACGTAATTGTACATTTATGACTTGATCTCCTGTTTCATTTATTAATACCCTCCAACAACTAAGAGAATTTAGTGGAATAGGTATTAGAGGCATTACCCCTGTTATTTTTGGTATTAAACTACATACCCAACAATTAGAAACATTCATGCTTTTTGTATACCAACATTGCCTTGCCAAAAAAGTGTTAAAAGATGGTGACCAATCTTGTTTATTTTTCCACATTTCTTTGCTCTCTCTCTTATATAACTTTACAGTTTGATTAGCAGGTTGTAAGTATAATTTAATACTAAGCAATACAATAATAGTTAGTATGATAGCTATTATCAATTTAAAAAAACATCCTTTAAATAGAAATTCCATTGTTGAATCATTTTGCCTTTGGTCATCCGAAAATGGATTTCCAAAAGAATGCACTTTAAACCATGTCAATTTCATTATGATTTTCTCTGATGGAAACCTACAAGAGAATACATTTAATCAGATTTACATTACTCACTATATTTGATCATTCTTAGTTGATCTTTATGTAACAACATTGTTCTGTTTTTCTTTTTTCCTTTGATTTTGTACACTAATGGTCCAATTTGTTCCACTACTTCAAAAGGGCCTTGCCAATTGCTAGCCCATGGTCCTTCCATTTGGAATGTTTTTACCAATACTTTGATTCCACAGGGAAGGTTTTCTTCAGCTGGTAATATTTGCACCTTTTTCCATAGATGGAATGCTTGCTCCCTTGCATTATAGTCACATATACTAGTAAGTTGTTTTAGCCATTCCTGATGTTTGCTGATTTCTAGCATGGGCCTACCATTAGGTAAATCTGGGTCAAATAGTAATTGTATGGACATTTTGCAGCCTGTCATTATTTCATATGGGGAAATACCTGTTTTGCTGTTTGGTGTTCCTTGAATACCCATTAAAATACCAGGCAGATGATGTACCCATGTATTGCCTTTTTCCAAGCATGCCTTTTTTAGATGTTCTTTTAATGTCTGATTCATACATTCTACAATGCCATTAGATTGTGGATGGTATGGTACATGAAACCTTTGCTGTATGCCAAACAAATTACACATTTGTTTAATGAGATCACTAATAAACTGTGGACTATTGTCTGACTCTATGACCCATGGCCATCCCCAGTGACAGAATATATTTTTCCATAAGGCTTCTGCTGTTGCCTTTGCTGTCATGGTTTTGGTAGGAATTGCTTCTATCCATTTTGAAAAGACATCCACTACTACTAGTAGATACCTGTAACTTCCCTCTGTTGTTGGTAATGGACCTGCATAATCTATTTGAACTGCATACCATGGCCCATCCGCTGGCTGTACTCGATGTAACTGAGGCCTTTTTCTTTTAGCATTGACCTATAGACAGATTAAACATTCTTCTACAATCAGTTTGCAGACCTTTTTTAAATTTGGGTTCCAATACTTTTCTTTTACAACTGCCCATAACTTATCAGTTCCTATATGGTCCAGTATTTGGTGATTTAACTTGACCAACTGGCGTGCCAACTGAAATGGTACATATGGCAACTGTAACCCTTTGGAGGTGGTGTATGCATAGTACTCCTTTGGTGGTATACCTGCTAATCTGCATTGATCAGTTTCTTCTTTTAAGCCCTGTTGTTTTTGTATATTTACAAGGTCTTTTTCTATTGACTATTCATCTAATTTTTTAAGACACTAACTTCTACACTGGCATACTCATATTCTGGAAGTTCGTTTCCATTTTGTGCTGCTTGTTTGGCCAAGGTATCAGCTAACACATTTAACCTGTAAGTTTCACTGGTTGGCTTTTGATGTGCTTTTACTTTTAAGATGCTATAGTGTCCTTGTTGTTTTGACATTGTTATAACTTTATATATGTCTTTTAATACTTCAGCATGCCGTAATGGTTTACCTACACTGTCCACAAATCCTCGCCTTATCCAGGTTTCCATATGCAGTCTTATAGAATTTACTACGTAAGCACTATTTGAAAATATGTTACAGGATTGTAATACTTTACCACATACAGTACTGCCTCCAGTTCAGCTCTTTGAGCTGACATGTGCCCTGGTAACTTGATTAGTTCAGGAGAAACCAGCTGTTGATTCTCTGGAACTATGGCAAATCCTGTCCAGAATCTGCCTTGGTTCCAATATTGTGCTCCATCTACATAGATGGCTGGCTTAAAGTGATCAAAATCAGATGCTAAATATTGCACATCAGGTGACATTATCTTTTCTAAACAGTTATGCTGTTTTCTTTCATATCCCATGTGGTTTGACAAATATTATTTGTCCCCTGTCTGTATAGTAACAGTTTTCATTCCAAAAAGTGACGTCTATTTTGCAAAGACTGCCTGACTAATACCATCTGTAATTTTATTCATTTCAAAACTGACTATCAGAGCTTTTACTGCTTGATGTGGTGTTTGTACTATAATGCTGGAAAATACGGTCAAATATTCAGTTCGTTTAATACCCCAGTAAATGGCTAATAATTGCTGTATACATGGATGGTAGCCCAGTTCCACTGGAGTCATCTTCCTGCTAAAGAAAGTGACCGGGCATAATGTTTTTTCCATTCTGTTGTCGCTACCATGTGGCCATTCCTGTAGTAGTACCACAGACAGTGTTTTTTTTTCCTGCTGCTGCTTGTAGCACAAACGGTAACCTTTGTGTGGCTGCTATTAATTCTGTAGCTTGTGCTAATTTTACTTTTATTTGTGAAAATGCCTCCTCTTCATGAGATCCCCACTCTAAAAATGTGGAGTTCTTTTGTTCCTGTAACATTTTGTATAGTGGAGCAGCCACAGCTGCATAATCCTCTATAAATTCCCTATTGTAATTCATGATTTCCATGAATTTATGTAAGTCTGCTATAGTCAGTGGCTTTTCCATTTGTAAAATACCTTGTACATGTATAGGGCAAGGATACCTTCCTGTTGGTTTTATAATAGTACCTAGAAACTTAATTTATTGTGACATAAACTGAATTTTTCACATTTAACCTTAAACCCTGCTTGCTGTAGAGTATGAAAAACTCTCTTAAGAAGCCATACATGCTCTACTGTTTCTGACTGAATTAAAATATCATCAGTGTAATGCATTACTGAGTCATCCTTTTCCAAATGTTGTAGAATGGATCCTACTGTCTGATGAAAAATAACTGGACTATTTTGAAACCCTTGTGGTAACCTTGTCATGACATATTGCTGGTTTTTACATGTAAAGGCAAATCTAGTCCATTCTTTTTTCTTGAGTGGTACTGCAAAAAAGCCATTTGCTAAATATATTACTGTAAACCACTTACTTTGTGGCTTAATATGTGCAGCCAACTCTGGGACTTCTGGAATCAAATGTGCTCTAGGAGTAGTATATTGATTAACCTTCCATAAATTAATAACAAGACTGTAACTACCATTTTTTTTCTTAACTGGCCAGATTGGTGAATTTGTAGGACTGTTGCCCTTTTGTATAATCCCTTCTTTTTCCCATTCTGCAATACATTTTTCCATATGTTCTTCTGCTTCCCTAGGAATAGGATATTGTTTTTGAAAAGATAGTATATAGTCCTGATCACTTCCTACCCTTACTGGGATTTCTAGTTTCCCACAATCACTGGGACCCTTGGACCACAGATTTGGGAACTGCTGTTTTAAATGCTTCCATACATCCTCACTGTCTGTATTTACATAGCCTGTAGGTTTTTCAGGTTTGTCAGGTAGAGAGATTGCATAGCAATCTGTATTTTGCTCTTCCTCTCTTTGTTGTTTGTCTCCCATCCACATAATTACATTAGGTAAATCAATTACTATGCCCAAAGGCCCTAGAATGTCCATACCAATAATGGTATTTGAGCAAGATGGATGCATTAAAAATGTACCTTTCCATGTCTGTCCCTCTTGACTAAACTTTATATCTACATTTTGGCTACTCACTGCATAGCATCCTGTGCCATTAAATGCTGAGATGCAAACCTTTTTTATAGGATCTGCTGGTGACTGTCTGTTTGTGACAGATACTGCTGCTCCTGTGTCTATTAAGACATTTTTCCACAGTGACCCCTCTACCCAAATATCAATCAGTGGTCGTCCATCTTGACCCTTTTTAAAGGTAGTCAGGAAAGATACCAGAGTAGGGGGGCACATCCCTATTGTAAGGAAATCCACTGTTCCTCTCCTTTGTTATCAAATGCAATATGGCACACCTCATGTTTTTGCTTGTCATCTTCCTCTGTGTCTGAATGATCTACATATTTAGGTTTTTCAATCTCTTTTTTTAACTGTTGCCTAGCTATTCCTTCTGCCTGTTCTATCAAATGTTTGAAAATCTACAGGGCATACTTCCCCTTTTTCTGTATATTGATGGCTCTTATAACTGTCTTTACCAATATTGCAAGGTTTTTGTACATAATCCTGCTTTTCTGACTTTTCTTGTATATTTTTTTTGCTCTCTTTTTGGAGAGCAAAAACCCGTTATTCATTTTTTTGTGCCAGGCTTTGTAATGATCACAATTTTGCTTAACATGTCCTATTTTGTTACAAAAGAAGCATGTTGGTGCTGTTGCTTATTACCTGTGCTTGATTCTGGTACTACAGACATAGAGGCAGGAGCTGGTGGTGCTGATGCAGCTCTTTCTGCTGGTGGTTGGTCACAACACCTTTGCCTTCCCCTGTTTTTTACCTCACCAATTACTTCAAATAGCTCACTATTATCTTCAAATGCAAAGATATGGTGTGAGTATAATGTCCCATCATCAGCCGTAGTCCTTCCCACATTAGTTTTTGTACCAAATCAGTGAGGGTATCAGAATTTTCTTCATAGATACATTTAATATCACCTGGAACCCCTTTAACTTGTCCTAAGAAGCAATGTGTTAGCTGTTTTTGTATTTTTCTTTTTCCCATGTCTCTGTCTGTTTTTTTATATATGATTTGAAACGCAAGCCTAAAATGTACACTTTGTTCCATTAATTTATCTGTGCTAGTAATTTTAAAATTATATAATAATTTGGCTGCGAGAGGCTGCCCTTGTGTAAATGCCATTAAAACAGCTGTCATACATACTACTTTAGTGTTTAACTGATAATCATCTTGTTTTAATTGAATGAAAGTTTTAAAAGATTTGGGAATGAAAATCCAGAAACATCTAAGTAATGCATCTGTCCATATATCAAATCCTGCTGTATATGCCACCCATTCTTCAAATGCAAGCATGTTATAAAATATGCCTTTTTTATCATTCCACTGTGGTAAACTCTGTAATAGTCTAGACTGTGTATATAAATCTGTAGTGGTTCCCTGTCCCTGTTCTATAATTTGGACTGTTTTTTGTGTTTTTTAACTCTTCCTTAAGCTGGGATATCAGAATAGTATTTTGGAGGTTAGTCTCTGTTAATTCATCTAATTCTTCTTCCTTTTCCTTCAGATGCTGTTTAAGGTCTGTCATTTCTACTTGCAATTGCTTAAGGGAGGTATGATACCTGTTATTAGATTCCTCTGTTGACTGCAGGGCTCCTATGCAATTTTTGGCAGAGGTCTTGAATGTCATTTCTGAACTTTTTAAACTCACTTTGTTTTTCTTTTAAAAATTTATTAAATTCTTCTGTCAATGTATCATAAGCTTTGTTTCTGTCCTCATCTGTATGTGTAGCCATGGCATCATTCCATGCTTGTACATAATGTTTAAAAGGAGTTACAAGATCTACAGGGGACTCTGTCAATAAAAGATTTGATTGGGGTTGTAATTCAGAGATTAATGTACTGACAGGACATAACTGCTTTGCATCTGGATATAATGAAAACTCTTTACCCTTAATTAATTCTGTATCATGAACAGATCGGTCTTCACAGTCTATTTTTTTAGCAATATCATGCAATACATTTTTATGGCATAATACACAAAATGCAGTTTCTCTTGAATCACGCAATAAACATTTACTATGATATACTTAATTTTTTTTGTTGCAAATACCAATCAAATGTTACAATTCACTTACATAATGCCTGTATGTCAACTTGCCCTAATAAGGTTTTACACTTACTAATGTGTTGTATATACCAACATTGCAATTTACTCCATATTTTATCTGGTTGTTCTGTTACATTAAGAGTAAATCTTGACTTACATTTGCTGGAATTCTGTCTGATAGCATCCATACTAAAAATGTAACACAGAAAAAAGTCTTACCAGTGAGCAAGAAAACAGGTGATCAGGCTGTTGTTGCAGATGGCTGGAAATTTTTCAAAGTCACTCAAGAAGCTGGTGAAGCACAACAGGCAGCGGACTGCTGTACAAAGTAGATATCCACCTTTTCTTGGAGAATTTATGGCACTGCAACTTTCCTGCACTGCAGACTCAATCTGGATTCAGACATCTGAAAAAACTTTAATACTGCAAGCTGCATAAACTGGAATACTTTGGTTTAGAATTTTACACATATGTACAAATGTTAGTTACTGTAATTTGACTGAAGTGACCCTCTGCAGGGCTTACCACTTCCTCTGTGTTCGAATGCAGGCTAGCTTGCCATTGAAAAATTATATGGTGCTGCTTACTGTGATGGATTTGAAGTCTTCTTAAGACTCTCAGTCTTGCTGACTGGATTCTGCTGAAATCAAAGTCTGGTTATAGTTGCATTTGCAGTCTTGTTGCACACAGAAGCTTGCAGAATGTACACTGATAAAAGAATATACTTTGCAGCACCCAACTCAGAGCAGTAACCAATAGCTTTTTATAACAAACCACACGTACTAATGTTACAGCTTTTAGTTATTATTCTACTTTACTTCTCAATCAGCATGGATGTTATAACATTTACATCGGGACAAATGTGTCTCTACCAATACCCCTAACATAACTGGATTAATACAGATCTTTATATACAATTTTAGTCATGCACACACATATACATTTCCTCTTGGTATTCTAGTTTAGAAAATTGCTCATCCTGTAGAAACAATACTGATTGTTGCAGATGCTGATGCAAATGCTGACTTAATAATATTATTTTTAAGCTTCCTTGTTTAACAATGCCTTGTCACATTTTTGCTGAATTTATAAGAGGCCAGCTTTTCTGACAGTGTGAACATCCTGTTTTTGTCTTTAGTATTCTATTTGGATTTTTGTATAAGAACATCTGTTCTTGTGCAAATGCTGATAAGTGCAGAAAAGCATTTTTTTAAGGAAACACATTGTAACAGTATCTTTAAAAAAGCAGATTTTACATTTTTGCTCTCACTGACAATGAAATGCATACATCCTGTTTTTAAGCCTGTAAGGAAAGATGTCAATTCAGCAGATTTCTTATTTTCCAAGTCACAGTAATTTAGTATGGATGCTAATATCATATTGCTAAACTCTATTTCTACATTTAAGCAAGCTTTATCTTATACCTTATTTATGTTGCATATTTGTAACAAAGTTACTTTTAACCTTAGTATATTGTTGAGCACACTCTAACACACCCCACCTAAGTACCATGTTCAATCATAGCCTCACCTCAGGCTATGTGCCCACTGAATGGCGCACAGCAACTGTTATCCCACTCCACAAAGGGGGAGCCACCACGGACCCCAAAAACTACTGCCCCATTAGCCTAACGAGCCAGGTCTGCAAGGCTATGGAATGTATCATCATGGAACGTATAAACAATGACATTGGTAATCTCCAAATTCTGGACCCCACCCAGTTCAGGTTTGTAAAAGGCAGATCATGTCTCCTAAATGTGATACACTTCTTTGAAGTGGTCACCAAAGCCGTAGATGAGGGTAAGGTGGTTCACACAGCCTATCTAGATCTTGCCAAGGTTTTTGACACCATCCCCAACTCTGGAATTATGGATAAACTCACTAAACTAGGTATAAGTCCGTATGTCATAAGATGGATTGGCAATTGGCTCACTGACAGAACCCACACTGTGAAAGTAGCAGACTCCAAATCCAACTTCAGACCAGTGACAAGTGGAGTACCACAGGGTTCAGTCCTGGGTCCTCTCCTGTTTGGTATCTACTTCTCTGAAGTACAGGCTAACACAGAAGGTCTTTGGCTAATGAAGTTCGCAGATGAATGCAAGCTAGGAGCCATAATCAAAACTCCAAAAGATGTGGACATCCTACAAAAGGGCCTCACTGAAACAAATGCCTGGTGTCAAAGCCATGGCCTCAAGCATTGTCATCCCTTTTGGTAAAAAATCTGTACCCATGAACTACCACATAGGCAGTAGTCTACTTAACACCGAAGGTGTGATATGAGACCTTGGGACACAGGTGGACAGTAGTCTCTCCTTTGATAATCACATTGCCACAGTAGTCAGGAAATCCTTCTATGTGGCACACCTCATCACAAAAGGTTTCTCATCCAGGAAAAAAGAGGTAATTGTTCCCTTCTACTCGTCACTCATTAGACCCATTATAGAGTACAACGCCCCTTTTGCAATGTACCTCACAAGACAGCTACAACAACAGGAAAGGCCACAGAAATACCTCACCTCACAAAGAGGATTACCAGTCTCAAACACATGCTCTACGCAGATTGTCTCAAAAAACTGCAGCTTTACTCCGTCCCATATCGCCTACTTAGAGGCGATCTCTGCCTAACATACAAAGCTATGTCAAACCCAGAGCTTTTGGACATGCTCCACTTAAAGAACTCCCACACACTCTAAGGACCTAAACCTTGTCACCACAATAAACAGAACATGCTGGAAGGATAGATTCTTGTCCCAGAGACTTCCCATACTCTGGAAAAAACTACCTAGCTATATCAAAGAAATCTCCTCATTAGCACTCTTCAAGAAAAATCTTGATGATTGGATGGGAGATAGGAAATTCATCCCAGGGATCACTTATGTGGCTCTGCTCGACAGTGGCACAGGAAAATAATGTTCTTGGGTGGCAAAAGCCAGAGTACCTTTTGGCTAGGCTTATATAGGCCCTAGGGTCAATAGCCTAGTACCTAACTATGAACCTATATAAGGAAAATTCAGATTATTTATAGAATCCCAGTATATAAGATGAAATTAAAAGAATTTAAGAGTTATCTTAAGGAACAAATCTAGAATTTGTTAGCTTTGAATGGTAATGGTCAGGTTAGTAAAGTCATAGTATAGGACTCCTTAAAAATGCATATTAAAAATAGAATCAGAAGCTCGTCTAACAATAAAATGAAAGAGTGAAATATAGAGCTGTTAGAAATACAAGATGAAATACACAAAGCAACAAAGAAATCAGATAATACTGGAGTGTTTAAAAAAATAATGACAAAATATCAAACAGTTTTAATGCATGAAGTGGAGATAGCTTTAGAAAAAATAAAATTGCACAGTTATGCAATGACATCAGCACAGATTAGCTAAGAGAGGTAAGATGTTAAGCAAAATACACAAATCAATAATTTTCTGAAATCCTCACACTAAATCAGACACAGAGGGGATGCTTAATATTTTTTTAATTCCATGAGGATCTTAATAAAGATAAAAATAATATTCCTGATGATTATAAAATTGACAAGTATTTAAAGAAAAATTGTACTAATAAACATAATGATTAACAAATATCTCTGTTGAATAAGCCTATTACTCTAATAGAATTTAAAGAAGCTTTAAAAAAGGAAAAAAATGGTAAAGCTCCAGGGTAAGATGGTTTTAATATGGAATTATATAGTCTGCGTCCATTAAATATTTTAGAATCACTTAGTGACATTTTCAGGATATTTCAGAGTGACAAAATAATTCCTTCCTCATGGAAGTTTTCTTTAATCTCACCTATACTTAAATAAGGAAAGGATAATAAGTTGGTTCCCTCATATAGACCTATTTCATTATTAAATGTAGACTATAAAATATTTACTTCCATCTTCATTACAAGATTAAAATATATAGTATATAAATTAATTGATAAAGATCAAACAGTATTTGCAATCAATAGATTAGCATAAGATAATATAAAAAGGGTATTAACTATCTTAGATTTAGCAAAAGGAATGAAGAAAAAATTGGCCCTAATTCACTAAGATATTGTAAGAGCTTTTGATTCTGTAGACTGGAACTACTTCTTTAAAACTTTAGAACCATTTGCATTTCCAGAACAATTTATATTGGAATATTAAAAAACCTATATAGACACTCCAAAACATATGTTGAAATTGGATCTTACATTTCTAAAGGATTCAGTTTAAACAAAGGCACAAAGAAGGGCGCCCCTTGTCCCCTCTACTATTTGCATTAGTTATTGAACCCTTAGCTAACATCATAAGAAGTAATTAAAAAATTAGTTCTCAATTAACAAGGGTTGTCAGTCTAAAATACACCTTTTTGCAGATGATATTTTACTAACTATAGGAGATTTTCATTATTCAAGCATAAAACATGAAGTCAGCAAGGACAGGAAGTATCCAAGTAAAAACATATTCTATTTTTGTTGTTTGGTTTTGAATTTTAATTATTCAGTTGAAGAAACAGATGAGGAAATTGAAAAATTTCAAGAAGTATCACTGCTGAAATGTAATAATAATAAAACTGAAACTTTAGTGTTAAATTAATTACTAGATAGTAAGTTAAACAATAAATATAAATATAATTGGGAAAGAAAAGAACTAAAATATTTACCAACAAAAATCTATCAAGATGCGAATAAGAGTATTATTAATACTTTTGAAAAAATTATTGAAGACGTGTTACTTCTCATTAAAAAAAATGAATTATTTTTTTTTACTTTCAAAGATAGGTTAGTACTTATTCAAATTATTATATTAATCAATATTATGTACATATTGCATTCAATAGCTTTAATAATTGGCAAAAAATTTTTACAGAAAATGGGAAAAAAATTTTAATTTCATTCCAATAGTATCCTAAAAATCTGAGAAGTTCCTATAGAAATCATATAAGATTGTGGAAATATGGTTGTATTAGCTGGCCAGATGTAGAATCTTATTCTATTGATGAAAATTTTGACTCTGTTATACTCTGGATAGATGCAACTTACACTAACCAGTGGAAAAACATTCAGGAGCAGATTTTACTAAATTCTTTTAAGTTTATCAAATATGATAAATTAGAAATGTGTAATAATCTTTCCATCTGGTTAATACAATTTACCTTAGAAGGAAATTAATTTCAATCTTTAGACTCTACACATATGAAATAATTTCTTAAAATTGTTAAGAAATATGTTTTTGAAACTTCATTAAATATCAAAATGGAAATTTTTATGCTTTCCCATTGCACACACCTCTAGATTTAAGGAAACCCAGAACAATATTAAAGTGAATTTACTAAAAATGAATGATTTTTATTATGGTCTGATTGCTTTGAAAAAGGAAAAGCTATGTTACCAGAATATTTAATGAAAAATTATAAGTTGAATGAATCTGTTAACCAGTTAATATTATCCATCAGTAAGAAATTAAATTAATTTTTAGATACTATGAGCGAAGAGGAACAGAACGCTATTCCCTCATTATATGAATATATGAATGCTAACATTGAAGGTAAATTGACCTGCAGAAGAAGCTTTTCCAAGTTAAATAAGTTAATTATAAATAATAATAATAATTTTGAAGCAAAATTCTGGAAATGTTTAGATAGTAGTGGATTGAGTGACTCAATATTTGGCAAGAATAAAATGGTGTTAGTTAAATCAGTTAGTCAAACTTCTTCAAGTTTATATTGGAAAGCTTTTATGTGTAAATATATACATAAAATGTTTATTACTCCATATAAAATCTCTGAGTTTAGTAAAATTACTTCTTCAGTCTACTGGAGATGTAGTAAAGATGCAAAAGCTGAATGGACATGTTTATGGATTGTGAAAAATGAAATGTATATTGAGAAGAGATAACTATATTTTTTAAGAGGTTATGGTCTTATAACTGTTCTTTAACTAGATCAATAATACTTATGAATGTTCCATTTCCTTTATCTTTAAAATCCAGACAACAAAAACTGCACTGGAGTCTGCTGACAACAGCTAGAAAAGTTATTACAAAAAAATTGGAAACCAAATTCAGTTCCTACATTCAAAGAATTTTTAAATTTAGCAGCAATACTATGTAAAACTGAAAAAGAAGTGATCAGAACAAGATCTATAAATTGGGACCATTTTGGCTACTAAATTCTAAAATACTTGAATTATGAAATAATGAATGGAAAACAGCAAAAGGGATAATCTTCAAACTATGAAAACTTTGAAAAAAAATACATCAAATGGCCATAGTTCGACAAAAAGCAGGAAGTAAAGTGATACATAAAGTATGTGAAAGGAATGTTTAAAATGTTCCCTGTTCCCTTTTCTCCACCTTGGTTGGTTGCGTATGTGATGTTGGCTGACTATGACCACTGAATATATTTTTTTATGTTGTTCGATGATTCTCTGTTTTCTATTTCACCTTTGCTGTTTTGCGGTTCATGTTTTTTATAATTCAGTAGCCAAACATAGACCCCTATAAATCATATTAAGAGTTTTAGCAGTTGGGATAGCCTGAAAATGTTGCTATTGAAATACCAATACTTTTAATGTGCTAATAGTATAAGATTACCTTGATGAGTCAATGTATTCCTAACACTGTAAAAAACTGTGTGATGTTGAATTTCTTCCTATGTATGTATTGTAAATATGCTAAAATTAATAAAAATTATCTTTAAAAACATAAAAGAAATTTACCTCAACATTGAAATTCAACAGGTGAATTTTGACTTCCATGTCTCAAACACATACTACAAATTAATAGTCAGAGACCCAATCATAAATGTTTTGAGGTACATGGAACTTTATCTGCTCCATGTATTATCATTTGCAGAAAAAAAAGTGTAGGAGCAGTATTTTACTCTCTTTAAGAGCCTTTGAAAGAAGTAACACTACCAAACAGACAGCAGGCAGAAACAAAGTGCCCTCTGTAGAACTAACAGCTTTAAAAACTCCTAAACACATCATTGTAAGTGTTGCAAAGTGAAGTTCTAACACATTGTACTTTCTGCTGCTGCTCTTTGTCAGGTGGCACTATAAGCTGTTAGCAAGTGGTCTAGACCTGATCTTACCAGAAAAGTACACGTATAAGGACTAGATTAGCTCTAGACCTGATCATACCAGAACACTACACATATAAGGATTAGGTTAGCTCTAGAGCTGATCTTAATAGAACCATACACATATAAGGATTAGGTTAGCTCTAGACCTGATCTTAGCAGTACCCTCCACATGTAAGGATTAGGGTAGCTCTAGACCTTATCTTAGCAGTACCCTACACATGTAAGTATTACATTAGCTCTAGACCTGATCTTACCAGTACTCTACACATGTAAGGATTAGGTTAGCTCTAGACCTGATCTTACCAGTATCCTACACATGTAAGGATTAGGTTAGCTCTAGTCCTGATCCTACGGATCTACCTGAGAACAACGAAAGCTCAAAACACTGACAACGAGAACACCGACACTGGAAGACCAACAACGGAAATAATCGACAGTTCGAAATCCCAATGCTGAAAACGCTGAAACCACTGACATGCGAAACAAGCGCGACTGTGTAATTATGCGATAGGGTGCAGGTAAGGTAAGTGTGCATTAGTGATGGACTTTAGGGTTAGGTTGCAGGTAAAGTAAGTGTGTGATAGTGACGGACTTTAGGGTCAGGGTGCGGATAAGTGTGCGATAGTGACGGACTTTAGGGTTAGGGTGCAGGTAAGGTAAGTGTGGATAGTGACAGACTTTAGGGTTAGGGTGCCAATAAGTTAAGTGTGCGATAGTGATGGACCTTAGGGTTAGGGATTGGGTTAAGGTTAGTGCAGAGATAGTTGTGTATGTCAGGTTTAGTGTAGGTTTGTAAAGTTTTTGGTGTGCTTGTGTTGTGTGAGTGTTTTGCAGAAAAGGAATTTGTTTTGTTTTGTTGACTGTCGGGATTGTGGTTTGTTGGGCATGTAAACTTTCGTGTTTTTGAACTTTTGGTTTTGTGGTGTCACTGATCTCATTGTCGGTGTTTTCGCTTGTCGGTGTTAACAGGTAGATCCAATCCTACTAGTACTCTACACATGTAAGGATTAGGTTAGCTCTAGACCTGATCTTACCAGTATCCAACACATGTAAGTATTAGGTTAGCTCTAGACCTGATCTTATCGGTACTCTATACATGTAAGGATGGTGTAAGCTCTAGACCTGATCTTACCAGTATCCTATACATGTAAGGATTAGGTTAGCTCTAGACCTAATCTTACCAGTACTCTACACATGTAAGGATTAGGTTAGCTCTAGACCTGATCTTAACAGTACTCTACACATGTAAAGATTAGGTTAGCTCTAGACCTGATCTTACCGGTATCCTACACATGTAAGTATTAGGTTAGCGCTAGACCTGATCTTATCAGTCCTCTGCACATATAAGGACTACTTTAGATCTAGACCTGATCTTACCAATATCCTACACATGTAAGGATTGGGTTAGCTCTAGACATGATCTTACCAGTACTCTACACATGTAAGGAATAAGTTAGCTGTAGACCTGATCTTACCAGTATCCTTCACATGTAAACATTAGGTTAGCTCTAGACCTGATCTTATCAGTACTCTACACATGTAAGGATTAGGTTAGGTCTAGACTTCATATTACCAGTATCCTACACATGTTAGGATTAGGTTAGTTCTAGACCTGATCTTATTAGTACTCTACACATATAAGGATTATGTTAGATCTAGACCTGATCTTACCAATATCCTACACATGTAAGGATTAGGTTAGTTCTAGACCTAATATTACCAGTATCCTACACATGTACGGATTAGTTTAGCTCTAAATCTGATCTTACCAGTACTCTACAAATGTAAGGATTAGGTTAGCTCTAGACCTGATCTTACCAGTATCCTACACATATAAACATTAGGTTAGCTCTAGACCTTATCTTAGCAGTACCCTACACATGTAAGTATTACATTAGCTCTAGACCTGATCTTACCAGTACTCTACACATGTAAGGATTAGGTTAGCTCTAGACCTGATCTTACCAGTATCCTACACATGTAAGGATTAGGTTAGCTCTAGTCCTGATCCTACGGATCTACCTGAGAACAACGAAAGCTCAAAACACTGACAACGAGAACACCGACACTGGAAGACCAACAACGGAAATAATCGACAGTTCAAAATCCCAATGCTGAAAACGCTGAAACCACTGACATGCGAAACAAGCGCGACTGTGTAATTATGCGATAGGGTGCAGGTAAGGTAAGTGTGCATTAGTGATGGACTTTAGGGTTAGGTTGCAGGTAAAGTAAGTGTGCGATAGTGACGGACTTTAGGGTCAGGGTGCGGGTAAGTGTGCGATAGTGACGGACTTTAGGGTTAGGGTGCGGGTAAGGTAAGTGTGGATAGTGACAGACTTTAGGGTTAGGGTGCCGATAAGTTAAGTGTGCGATAGTGATGGACCTTAGGGTTAGGGATTGGGTTAAGGTTAGTGCAGAGATAGTTGTGTATGTCAGGTTTAGTGTAGGTTTATAAAGTTTTTGGTGTGCTTGTGTTGTGTGAGTGTTTTTCAGAAAAGGAATTTGTTTTGTTTTGTTGACTGTCGGGATTGTGGTTTGTCGGGCATGTAAACTTTCGTGTTTTTGAACTTTTGGTTTTGTGGTGTCACTGATCTCATTGTCGGTGTTTTTGCTTGTCGGTGTTAACAGGTAGATCCAATCCTACTAGTACTCTACACATGTAAGGATTAGGTTAGCTCTAGACCTGATCTTACCAGTATCCAACACATGTAAGTATTAGGTTAGCTCTAGACCTGATCTTATCGGTACTCTATACATGTAAGGATGGTGTAAGCTCTAGACCTGATCTTACCAGTATCCTATACATGTAAGGATTAGGTTAGCTCTAGACCTAATCTTACCAGTATTCTACACATGTAAGGATTAGGTTAGCTCTAGACCTGATCTTAACAGTACTCTACACATGTAAAGATTAGGTTAGCTCTAGACCTGATCTTACCAGTATCCTACACATGTAAGTATTAGGTTAGCGCTAGACCTGATCTTATCAGTCCTCTGCACATATAAGGACTACTTTAGATCTAGACCTGATCTTACCAATATCCTACACATGTAAGGATTGGGTTAGCTCTAGACATGATCTTACCAGTACTCTACACATGTAAGGATTAAGTTAGCTGTAGACCTGATCTTACCAGTATCCTTCACATGTAAACATTAGGTTAGCTCTAGACCTGATCTTATCAGTACTCTACACATGTAAGGATTAGGTTAGGTCTAGACTTCATGTTACCGGTATCCTACACATGTTAGGATTAGGTTAGTTCTAGACCTGATCTTATTAGTACTCTACACATATAAGGATTATGTTAGATCTAGACCTGATCTTACCAATATCCTACACATGTAAGGATTAGGTTAGTTCTAGTCCTAATATTACCAGTATCCTACACATGTACGAATTAGTTTAGCTCTAAATCTGATCTTACCAGTACTCTACAAATGTAAGGATTAGGTTAGCTGTAGACCTGATCTTACCAGTATCCTACACATATAAACATTAGGTTAGCTCTAGACCTGATCTTATCAGTACTCTACACATGTAAGGATTAGGTTAGGTCTAGACTTCATGTTACCAGTATCCTACACATGTAAGGATTAGGTTAGCTCTAGACCTGATCTTATCAGTACTCTACACATATAAGGATTATGTTAGATCTAGACCTGATCTTACCAATATCCTACACATGTAAGGATTAGGTTAGTTCTAGACCTAATATTACCAGTACCCTACACATGTAAGGATTAGGGTAGCTCTAGACTTGATCTTATCAATATCATACACATGCAAAGATTAGGTTTGCTCTAGACCTGATCTTACCAGTATCCTACACATGTAAGGATTATGTTAGCTCTAGACCTGATCTTACCAGTACTCTGCACATGTAAGGATTAGGTTAGCTCTAGACCTGATCTTACCAGTATCCTACACATGTAAGGATTAGCTTAGCTCTAGACCTGATCTTACCAATACTCTTCATATGTAAGGTTTAGGTTAGCCCTAGAACTGATCTTACCAGTACTCTATACATGTAAGGATTAGGTTCGCTCTAGACCTGATCTTACTAGCACTCTACACATGTAAGGATTAGGTTGCTCTAGACCTGGTCTTACCAGTATCCTACACATGTAAGGATTATGTTAGCTCTAGAGCTGATCTTACCAATATCCTACATATGTAAATATTAGGTTAGCTCTAGACCTGATCTTACCAGGATCCTACACATGTAAGGATTATGTTAGCTCTAGACCTGATCTTACCAGTACTTTACACATGTAAGGATTAGGTTAGATCTAGACCTGATCTTACCAGTATCCTACACATGTAAGGATTAGGTTAGCTCTAGACCTGATCTTACCAGCACTCTACACATGTAAGGATTAGGTTAGCATTAGACCTGATCTTACCAGCACTCTACACATGCAAGGACTAGGTTAGCTCTAGACCTGATCTTACCAGTATCCTACACATGTAAGAATTAGGTTAGCTCTAGACCAGATCTTACCAGTGTCACACACATGTAAGGATTAGGTTAACTCTAGACCTGATCTTACCAGTACTCTACACATGTAAGGATTAGGTTAGCTCTAGACCTGATCTTACCAGGATCGTACACATGTAAGGATTATGCTAGCTCTAGACCTGATCTTACCAGCACTCTACACATGTAAGGATTAGGTTAGCATTAGACCTGATCTTACCAGCACTCTACACATGCAAGGACTAGGTTAGCTCTAGACCTGATCTTACCAGTATCCTACACATGTAAGAATTAGGTTAGCTCTAGACCAGATCTTACCAGTGTCGCACACATGTAAGGATTAGGTTAACTCTAGACCTGATCTTACCAGTACTCTACACATGTAAGGATTAGGTTAGCTCTAGACCTGATCTTACCAGTATCCTACACATGTAAGGATTAGGTTAGCTCTAGACCTGAACTTACCAGTATCCTACACGTGTAAGTATTAGGTTAGCTCAAGACCTGATCTATTCACTTCTCTACATATGTAAGGATTAGATTAGCTCTATACCTCATTTTACCAGTATCCTACACATGTAAGGATTAGGTTAGCTCTAGACATGATTTTACCAGTGTCCCACACATGTATGGAATAGGTTAGCTCTAGACCTGATCTTACCAGTACTCTACACATGTAAGGATTAGGCTTGCTCTAGACCTGATCTTACCGGTACTCTACACATGTAAGGATTAGGCTTGCTTTAGACCTGATCTTACCAGTATGCTACACATGTAAGTATTAGGTTATCTCTAGACCTGATCTTATCAGTACTCTGCACATGTAAGGATTAGGTTAGCTCTAGAACTAATCTTACCAGTATCCTACACATATAAGGATTAGGTAAACTCTAGACCTGATATTACCAGTACTCTACACATGTAAGGATTAGGTTAGCTTTAGACTTGATCTTACCAGCACTCTACACATGTAAGGACTAGGTTAGCTCTAGACCTGATCTTACCAGTATCCTACACATGTAAGGATTATGTTACTCTAGACCTGATCTTTCTAGTACTCTACATATGTAAGGATTAGGTTAGCTCAAGAGTTGATCTTAGCAATATCCTACACATGTAAAGATTAGGTTAGCTCTAGACCTGATCTTTCCAGGATCATACACATGTAAGGATTATGTTAGCTCTAGACCTGATCTTACCAGTACTCTACACATGTAAGGATTAGGTTAGATCTAGATCTGATCTTACCAGTATCCTACACATGTAAGGAATAGGTTAGCCCTGATCTTTCCAGTACTCTACATATGTAAGGATTAGGTTATCCCTATATCTGATCTTACCAGTACTCTACACATGTAAGGATTAGGTTAGCTCTAGACATGATTTTACTAGTGTCCCACACATGTATGGAATAGGTTAGCTCTAGACCTGATCTTACCAGTACTCTACACATGTAAGGATTAGGCTTGCTCTAGACCTGATCTTACCAGTATCCTACACATGTAAGTATTAGGTTATCTCTAGACCTGATCTCATCAGTACTCTGCACATGTAAGGATTAGGTTTGCTCTAGAACTAATCTTACCAGTATCCTACACATATAAGGATTAGGTAAACTCTAAACCTGATATTACCAGCACTCTGCACATGTAAGGATTAGGTAAACTCTAGACCTGATATTACCAGTACTCTACACATGTAAGGATTAGATTAGCTTTAGAATTGATCTTACCAGCACTCTACACATGTAATGACTAGGTTAGCTCTAGACCTGATCTTACCAGTATCCTGCACATCTAAGGATTAGGTTACTCTAGACCTGATCTTACCAGTATCCTACACATGCATGGATTATGTTAGCTCTAGACCTCATCTTTCTAGTACTCTACATATGTAAGGATTAGGTTAGCTCGAGAGTTGGTCTTACCAATATCCTACACATGTAAAGATTAGGTTAGCTCTAGACCTGATCTTACCAGGATCGTACACATGTAAGGATTATGTTAGCTCTAGACCTGATCTTACCAGTACTCTACACATGTAAGGATTAGGTTAGCTCCAGACCTGATCTTACCAGTATCCTACACAGGTAAGGATTATGTTAGCTCCAGACCTGATCTTACCAGTACTTTACATTTGTAAGGATTAGGCATTTTGATTTGAGCAATTTGACATTCAACAAATTGTCCATTCAGTATTATGATTTTCAGTATGTTGTTTTTCAATAAGCTGATATGGACCATACATATTTCTATACTGGTGTACCAATAAAAAGGAAAAACACCCCAACGATGACTACAGGAACACTGACCACATATGGTAAAAAAAAGGAAGTTGACATGTTAGTACACATGCATTGAGAAAGAGCCTTGATGCATACTTTGTTTTACCTTTGAAAATTAAAAAATAAATTAAATAAAACATCATTTTTTTGCAGGGGATAAGCCCCACTGTGCTCCTCACAATCTCCTGCTAATTATGTTTACTTACTCTAAGATCACACAAACACAGGGCAAGGGCAAATTTCTCATCCCTTGGATTTGTGTGATCTCACACACATGTTGATTAGTTGCCTAGTTGACCATATGCAGTCAACCAGCCAGCTGTTGACCAAATAAAAAGCAAACTGGGTCACTAGCACCAATATATATATATATATATATATATATATATATATATATATATATATAATTGTGTGTGTGTGTGTGTGTGTGTGTGTGTCTCTCTCTCTCTCTCTCTCTATATATATATATATATATATATATATATATACATATATATATATTTATATATATATATACATATATATATATATATATATATATATATATATATATATGGGTCTACTACTGTTGATAGAAAACTCACTTGATTGAAAATGAAATTACTCAGACCACTTCACTGAAAGCTCACTTCACCACTTCATTGAAAATTCACTTGACTGATACTCATTTCATTGAAAGTTATAAATGGCCTTTTCCCCACTGTAGTGTGACCCCAGAGTTAGTATATAAAGTAATGGGGGTGTGGGGGGCACAGCCATATCTTGGTTATATATTCTCTTTTGGAAACAGTTATTTATTTCACTTGTAAGTATCACTGTATATAGTTTAAAATGTTTATAATATGAGGGGGGCTACACCTCCCACACCACCCAATGTGGGGAGCTGTGCCCCCCACATCGCCTTTACTTTATATACTAACACCAGGGTTGCACTTCAGTGGGGAAAAGGCCATTTATAACTTTCAACGAAATGAGTTTCAAAGAAATGAGTTTTCAGAGAAGTGAGCTTTCAATGAAGTGTTCCTAGTAATTTCATTTTCAGTCAAGTGAGTTTTCAATCAACCGTAGTAGACCCATATATATATATATATATATATATATATATATATATATATATATATATATATATATATATATATATATATATATATATATATATATATATATATATATATATAGATATGGGTCTCCTTCAAAACATCTAAAACCCATGACATCTAATTTCATAACATTGAGACTAGAACATCTATAACCCAAAACATCTAAAACCCATAACATTGAACTTCATAACATCTAACATGTTTCAAAGTAGACCCATGGATATATATATATATATATATATATATATATATATATATATATATGTATATGAGTGCACTGCTTTTTCTGCTTTTGGTTGACCAAACAGATGGTTGACAGGTGTGTAAAAGCACAATTCTTGAGGATGAGAAATATGCCTTTCAACTGATTTTGTGTGATCTCAAAGTTAGTGCGTGTGTGCAAATATATATATATATATATACTGGAGTGGAAGTGCAGGGATGGGCTTGCCCCCTGCACAAACATGATATTTTTGTTGTTGTTTTTGTTGTAAAAGTTTGTATGTGCCACTGATGTTTCTTGGCATATGCATTGAAGTGTTTCACATTATGCTGTTGTTTGGAATGTTGACATGTTTATGTTTTGATTTCTTAAAGTATATATATGTATATGTACTGTATATATATATATATATATATATATATATATATATATATATATATATATATAGATACACACACACACACACACACACACACACACACACACACACACACACACACACACACACAGACACACACACACACACACACACACACACACACACACACACACACACGCAAACACATACTGTATATATAATTTTATATATATATATATATATATATATATATATATATATAGTGTATGTATTCACTATTATATACATGTGTATCCATTAAAAATACATTGAAACATATAACGTCAGTAAAAACTAGTTGCAAAATGTGGGGGCTACGGCCCCCACACCCCCTCTAACTTTATATTCTCACTCCAGGGTCACACTGTAGTGAGGCAGGGGCTATATTCCGTTTTTGACCAAATGGAAGTCGATCAAATGGGCTTTCAGTGAAGTGGGCTGCCTGAAATCATTTTCGACCAAATGCAATAGACCTATATATATATATATATATATATATATATATATATATATATATATATATATATATATATATATATATATATATATATATATATATATATATATATATGGATCTGCTTCTAAACCTTAAAATCCCATATAATTGAAACTCATTTTCATGTGATGAAAATCATGAAACCTTGAATACCCGAATGGCGAATTTTTCCCAGTGCAAGTAAACACTTGTGCAAACTTAAACAAAACACACACCATACTAAATAAAACCCACCCCCCCTAACCATATATACCGACTCTGGGATCATGCTACAGTGGAGAAAAGGGCATTTTGGGCAAGTTTTTACCTACCCTGGGAAAAATTCGTTATTCAGGTGTTCAAGGTTTCACGATTTTCATCTCGCGAAAATGAGTATATATAAATACACACACACACACACACACACACACACACACACACACACACACACACACACACACACACACACACACACACACACGTATCAACCAGATATATAAATAGAAGCACTATATATGTAGTTAAATTAAAAGTTAATTTCCTAACCTCACTGTATTGCGATCACCATACAGAATGTAAACATAATGGCTAAATAACTTACCCTTATGGCCTAAAAACAGGTACAGATTGGTAAAACAAACACTTTTTCCCCTACTCACTTCTCCCAGCACTTCTCAGAACACTGACTTAACTTACATGAAAGCAACACATCCATATGTTTACATTCTGTATGGTGATCAGGTTACAGTGGAGTTAGGAAATTAACTTTTTTCCACTGTAGTGCGATCTAGTGGTTGGTATATTTAATTTACAGGATTGGGGGCAGGGGGGCTTCCCCCCTGCAGAAACATAATAAAAAGTGTGCTTCTTAGTTTGGTGTTGTTATAGGTGGAGAGGATGTTATTTACATGTGTGTTGTAATTGTCTGTGTTATGATGCACGCTTTCAGTGTTCTGAGTTTTCTTTGTTTTGGGTTTTCGATGTTATGGTCTCAGTGTTTTGAGTTTCAATGTTACGGCAATTCAATGTTTTGAAGTAGCCCCGTGTTCGTGTTTATATATATATATATATATATATATATATATATATATATATATATAGTTGGTTCTACTGATTTTAGTCAATATTTGGTTCTACTGATTTTAGTCAAAAGAGCCAAATATCGACATTGAAAATGTTGACATCACAAATGTCAACACACTGCTATGCACACAAAGAGTGACAACTTCAGCACATGCAAAGAGCAAACTAAATATAACAAAGCTTGGATTCAGGTAGGCTAGGTAAATAACGTTAATAAAACAAAGTAGCAAAAACTGGTTTTTGCTACTTTGTTTTATTAAAGTTTTTTACCTAGCCTACCTGGATCTGAGCTTTATTATACTTTGTTTATTTCTATTTGCACTACTGCGAGGACTCATTGCCTAGTTGCAAATTTTTATTTTAGTTAAAACTAAAGTAAAGCATAATTTTTTGCAGGGGGCAATACCTTTGTTTCCCCTGCACCCCCTGCACCACCACACCCTGTTAATTATATACTCTAACTCAAAGAGTGCACAATATATGAGAACTATGCAATCACCTGTCAACATTCTGCTTAGAAGAACAGATTTTGTCAAGCAAAACAACATTTGACAAAAGTCAGTAATCACATTATATATATACATATATACATACATACATACATATATATATATATATATAGAGAGAGAGAGAGAGAGAGAGAGGGAGAGAGATACATATAGTATTATACAGTGAAAAATAGGTTGTCAAAGTCCCAGGTTGTAGGCCGCACCCCTGTACTGCAACATCACAAACATCGACCCACTAGTACACATGCGAGATCTTCAAGTAAACTCCCACTTACCGTTTTTAACATGCACAGGAGGAGCTAGCTTTTTAGTGTACTGCTTGCAGGTAGTCTGTTTATATGAAGCAGTAATAGAAAATGTACGCCTCATTATCTAATTAATGCACCCATTATCCTAAGTATGGTGGGAATATCCCAAACCTAAATTCCAATCACTTTAAATGACATACTGCAAGTTTTCTATTTTTCTGTTCTTTTTCTGTACTCAGTATGTTACAAAAAATACCTGTCCTGACAGCAAATCCATTAGTTTTAGACTTAATATGATTGGCTTTAATACCTCAACAGCCCATTTGCATTCTGATTTGCTGATATAGTCCTATGGGTCATTGTGAACCTGATGTGTTTGAGGGATAGTACCGATCAGCACAACAGGCATTTTCCGTAACTAATTTGAAATGTTTACCCAACAAGAAGCACTTTGAGGAGTAGAAGATCCACTTTATTGCTAAACACTGCTTTTCTATTGCGGAATAACATTTTTGGGATTGCTTAATTTTCTGCTAATACAGCACACAGGGTGCTTCTCACTTTAGTTGTCTTGGGACAACTCTGTTTCCAAACGTACCTCTGATGCATTGGTATGCAGGGTTAATTCCAGTGTAAAATCAGGATTAATAAAATCAGATTTGGAACAGGATCCTTTTTAGTCCATTATATACTCTGTCTGCTTCACAAGACCATTACATCTTGTCAGGACTTTCTCTTTTGTGAGATCTGTCATCAGACAGGCAATAGTTGCAAGGTTAGTCACAAACTTTCTGTAATACCCAAGTACTCCAAGGAGAGTCTTCACAGTCTTTTAGTGGAGGACAGATGCCAATTATTTATGTCTTCTATAATTTCTAGTTTTGATCTTACTACCTCATCCCCTTATAAGCTATCCTAAATACTTGGCTTCCTCCATATTATTTACTTTTCTTAGCATTCACAGTCAGTCCTGTCTATCTTATAGATTTTAACACAGTGCAAGGATAGCTGGCTCAACCAGTGCCCTGTGCTAATATCACAACCCAACACCGCACCCTCTCAGTACTTTACTGTAGAAATCAGCTTATGACAGTTAGATCCATACCCCTGCAGCTCTTTCACTGAACAGCAAAAAAAAAAGCACTTTACTGTATTAAATCAACCCTCCCCCCTTGAAGAGCAATAAAACCCTGAAAATTCTTCTACTGGCATACCAACCAGATAGCCAGAAGCACAAAATGTCCCCTCCATCCTGTCCCAGCCATTCAAGCATTCAAGTCCTGTTTTTGTGACCTGCTTCTGACCCTCATTCAACACATTTTATAAAAAAAAATTAATAAATAAGTTGCTACAGTTTATACCTTGCCTGCACCGAGCTCTACAGCAATCAGATTTTAGAGTAAAAAAAAAAGAGACAGATCCTTTTTACTTTCAAACTGTAGCAAACTGCTTGCTACATTGTAGCAAGCAGTTTGTACAATTTAGACCACACACATCGCCCTTCATTAAAGGTTGTGCGTTAGGCCCGGCAAGCCAGCACGTCAAAATCTACTGCCAATCCTTAGCGGACCAGAGTTCCGCTGTGGCGACCCCTAACCGGGAAAAGCCGAAAGAAAGAAACAAACAAACAGAGCAGTACAATGCTCAGGTTTGACCGCAAATGCAATACCAGCTTTTAAAAGCCAGTATTGCATTAAAGAGAGATTAGATTGGCTAATCGGTCTGCCCCAACCCTTTGCACTGATGCCCCTCTCACCCCACCCTAGCTATGCTACTGTAACATAGTCTGTTCTTTTGGTGAGATTCCTAGTCATCAGAAAGAAAGACTGACTCCATCATCCAGGTATGCCACAGCAAAGCAAGAATGTCGCATCAGTATTTTATCCATCAGCTTCTGAAAAGTAGCTATAGGTCCATTTAAGCCAAATAGTATGACTGTATACTGACATAGACCCTCAGTGGACATAAAGGCTATTTTTTTTTCTTTAGCAGAGGGGGAAAGTAATATCTGCCAGTACTCTTTGTTCAACCCCAGTGTTATCAGGCATTTAGTACTCCCTAGTTTCTCTATCAATTCATCAATTCTGGGTATTGGATAGCTATCAAACTTTGATATACTATTCAGTTTCCTAAAGTCACTACAGAATCCAATTCTTCCATCAGGTTTAGGATTTAGCACTTTTGGACTGCTCCGTTCACCTTGTGCCTCTTCTCATTCCTAGCATGGGCATCTTTGGAACATTTTCTCTTATTAGCTGTTTTTGAGACTGTAACAGGGCAGGTAGTGCTATGTGATTTGTGCAGTACTGAAGTTCAAATGGGATAAAACCCAGACAGGTTCATCGATAATTACTAGGTTTGTAGTTCAAGGGACCATTGAGGATTCTAACTGAAACTCCTAGTTATTCCAAAGCACTGTCTGGTTAAGTGACTTGCTGAAGGTCACACAGTAGGCACATGAAAGCCGAAGGAATCAAATCTTGCACTACAGGAATTACAGCTCAGAGCCTTAGCCTTGTGCACCAACTGCCAGACAAAGCTTATTCCAATTACCTGGTATAGGAATAGAACCCAGAACCTTTTGCACCAAAAGAAAGTGTGCTACCTGTTGAGCTACTGGGAGTGAATAGGCTTAATAACACTCCTGGCACATCTCTTGTAGCAAGCAGTAAGTAGGGTCACAGCTGGTCCTATTTCTTTTCATCTGTGCCAGTAACTTTTTTTTTTTGCATGGGCTTCAGTGTCTTAGTGAAACTTTTTATCTGATCCATCACTCTGCATATGGTAGACTGATGTCCACAACTGCTCTGCTTTAAAGCATTACCATAAATGAGGCAACATCCTCAACATAAAGAAAATGCTTTGATCAGTAGATATTTTTTTCAGAGGTAACCCTGGTGATAAGCATTACTAATATGCACTGATACCAATTGCTACACTTTACTAGTGCTCTCCAAAATGTCCACTGCAATATTTTCAAGTATCACCTTTATAACAGGCATTGCAATCAATAGACTCAAATTCAAAATGGAGTGCAATTTTCTGGCACTCTGAACAATAATAACATATATTTTCTATCTCTCTCATTATGCCTGGCCAGTAAAACTGGACTAATAATACTGTCGTTGTTTTATCCATCACCAGGTCACCTGCTAATGTCCAGCTATGGCTTAGCTTTATTACTGGTGTTGCATAAGGTCTTCCACATCTTTAATTACTCTATATAAGAGGTCATTATAGGTGTAAGATGAGATGAAAACAGCACATTCACTATCCTTCCCAACAACCTTGATTATATTCTGTCTATTCTTACTTAAAATATTATCCTGCTATCATTTTTTTTTATGTTTTATAGTTTATGTGGGTTATCTGTAAGTTTGTAATTCATGGTTACTTTTTTCACTAACTTGTCTATTTATAGAAGGTATAGCTTCCTCTCCCAAAAACACAGACACTGCAGTTTGTTATTGATCTTCCCCTGCAAATGGAGGCTCTAGGTAAACCCCCCTCTCCTTTACTTTTTGTACCATCTGTAAAATGTTTATATTTTAATTTTAAATTTCCCTCTCAGTGCATTAGTGTGAATGGACACAACCCTTTCATGTTCTGTTACTTCCCTGTGTTGCCTTCCCCCTGGATCGGAAATGTCAGAGTTAAATTTATGTTTAGTTTTATGTTTTTTCCTTACTTACAGATGCCTGTTGTTTAAAGTCAGCCTTTATCTGAGTTTTGTGCCTGAAAAAGATATAGGCTCGGAATTCCGAATTTTCCTGTCCAGCTCACTTTTCCTACTCTCTTTATTCTGAGAGTCCTCAGTTAAGAATCCTTCTTCTCTCTTTCTCTTATAACATTTCTGATAAGTCTCTGTGCACACTTCTGTCTTTTATTAATTCTTACTGTGAGCTTTTCTGTCAGCGAACCTTCAGTTCCTATACTGAGATCTCTTATGATTTTGGGTTTCTGTCGCTCTATCTTTAAGACAGACTTCTGATAAGAGGCATACCTCTCAAATGTAAAGATTTTTGCAGAATGTCCAGATTTGTGCCTCATATTTTTTGTCTGTTTTTCATAAAATTGTGTTTTTCTGGAAAGTCACTGGCAAATCACTGAGGACTGAACTCAGAAAATAATGGCAGACATTTGAATGTCATACTTCATACTCTTCAGAAAAGTCATGCTAATGCAAAAGCTGTTATTATATCAACTTTCTTAGTTTGTAATAGCAATAGTTAAAAAGTGCCCCTATTTTTGAGCATTTGTATCACCATTATTTGTGGCTTTGTCCACATTTCTTCCTCCAGGAAGTTGAGAGGTATGTAGAGAGGACACTTTTTACAGTCTAACCAAAACCAAACTCTAGCTCCTTTTGTAGCTTCTAAATCAACTCCTTTTTCCTGATATTGAATCTGGACCTCTGTATGTGCCAGTATACTGGCCTCCTCCAAGTCTTATACTGAATGAGTGTATCAGACTGTTGCTTTACTCTTTGTATCTGCCTGATACAATGTTTCTGTAGATTCTCTTTCTACTCACATCATCTCCAATTCTTTAAAATTGGAACAGTATTTTTCTAATTTAACATCATGAATCAAGTCAAGAGTTAGAGCTGCAGAACATAACATGTTTATATAACTATTTGAAAATTTATATGTGTGAGGGATATTACTTTCTCTCACAATCATTGCATATGGCTTCCACTTTGTGTTTGTTATTGATACTCTAATGTATCAGGGTCTCCCGACAAGTGTAATCATACTGTCAGAGTCTAGCAGGGCTTGTACCTCTTATCCTTCTAAAAATACCGCACACTTCACTAGCTGATTTGTAACATGACACAGCACTGACTCACTTATAGCTGTAATCTTATTCTACTGCATGCAAACAACTTTGTTTGTAGCATTTCTATTACTAGTGTTCTTTGTAGTATTAATAGATCTTTGCAATGTGATCCCCTCCCACGCATGTGAAATAAATGAATCCGTTGTTTGCTACTTTTTGTGTCACAGAAAATGACATATTGCATGTAGCAGATTTACATTTTGAAGCAAACAGTCAGTTTAAACAAGGTGATATTAACAAATAATTCTTCTTCTACAGTTACTAGCTTATCAGAATCCCGGGATCACTTTATTAAATCCATTTTCTTAAATTACTATGAAAAAGTGTATGTATATATATATATATATATATATATATATATATATATATATATATATATGGGTTCCATACACTAGACTGAATTTTCACTAATTTGAAATAGTGCATGGAATGCTCACTGCAGCAAAAATGCACTTAATCGAAAGTGCACTTACGCAAAGTTAAGTACAACGAACGGGTGTTGTACTGAGCTTCCATGCAGTACTCAAGGACCTTAGGGTTAGGGCACGGGTCATAGTAAGGGGATAGCCTGTAGGGCTATCCCCTTGCCATGACCCATGCCCTAACCCTAAGGTCTGTGATGACTGCAGCGCAGTAAAGGGCATAGCAATGTCCTCCACTGTGGTGCGATAGTCACGAACCTTAGGGTTAGGGCATGGGTTAAGGTAAGGGGATAGCTTTACTAACTATCCCCTTACCCTAACCTGTGCCCTAACCCTAAGGTCTGTGACTATCGCACCATAGTGGAGGACATAGCTTGTTTTTTTATGTCTTCCACTGTGCTGCAGTGTTTTCGGTGAAGTGCACTTACGCAAAAGTTCACTTTCGTTAAAGTGAACTTTCGCAGAAGTGAGGCTTCCTATTATAAGTTCGAAGTAGTGACCTTTCATTCTTGTAATAGGAATCCATATATATATATATATATATATATATATAGGTCTACTTCATTTGATCGAAAGACCATTTGACCAAAACCTATTTGATCAAAATTTCATTTGATCGAAAACCAGTATTTAAGGCATAAAACTGGGATTTGTCCCCCTCCCCAATATCGTGTGACCTTGGAGTTGGTATATTTAGTTAGTGGGGGTATGGGGGAAGTTTCCTTTAAAGTAAGACAATAGCACAAAAAGTACAGATTTTAAACGAAAATAGGTGCCTTGAATACTGGTTTTCGATCAAATGAAATTTCAGTCAAATGTATTTAGGTCAAATGGTCTTTCGATCAAATGAAGTAGACCCATATATATATATATATATATATATATATATATATATATAGATATATATATATATATATAGATAGATATATTTATATATATATATATATATATATATATATATATATATATATATACATACATATATATATATATATATATATATATATCTATATACATATATAGATATATATATATATATATAGATATATATATATATATATATATATATATATAGTTTTGGGTTTCATTTCCTCTGTCTATGCAAATGTAGCCATCCCCAACTAGAATAACCAACACTTCACTTTACTGTGGCTCTCTGGTTCTAACCATAGAACTATGTTTAAATCATTCATCTGTGCCCCTACTGATTTTTTTTCAGCAGAAAAGTCTAGTTATACAATTCTGCGGCTTGTACTTCAAAGTTTATCACTGCATTGTCTAAAAGTTCTATTATTATTATCACAGTATGTGTAACAAGTCCTTTCTATACACGTTTATGTTTCCAATGCTTCTCTGTAAGGCCAAGAACACTGCATCAGTGGGACAGACAATATCCTAGGATACCTTCTAAATAGCATGAAACATGATCTATCAGGCCCTCTGGAATTGCTATTTAACTGTAGCTTCTAAACAGGCTTCCTGCCTTATGAATGGAGAACAGCAACAGTCATCACTCTGCACAAAGGTGGGCCATATACAGACCCTGGAAACTACAGACCCATAAGTCTCACTAGTCTCATATGCAAAGCCATGGAAAGAATTTTCATGGATATGATCAATAATGACATAGGAAATGTCCAGACACTGGACCCAACCCAGTTTGGTTTCATCAAGGGCAAGCCTTGCCTACTCAACCTGGTGGACTTCTTTGGGAAGGTCACCAAAGAAATGGATGAGGACAGAATTGTTCACACGGCATACCTTGATCTGGCCAAGGCATTTGACACAGTCCCCCCACATGGGCATTGTTGACAAACTTAAGAGATTAGGTACAAACCATTAAGTCACCCAGTGGATATCCAGCTGGCTCACAGACAGGAACCAGGAAGTTAGAATGGGGTGTTAACCTCTGCAAAGAGTCCAGTCACAAGCAAAATCCTTGTGGGATTGGTCCTGGGACCTTCCCTTTTTGGCATTTACTTCCCTGAAGTCAAGGCCAACATCAATGGCCTCTGACTGACTAAATCTGCAGATGATTTGAAAATTAGGAGCTGTTGTTGAATTACCCACTGACACAAATGTTTTCCAGGAAGGGTTTACACAGAGAAACAACTGGTGCCAGAGCCATGGACTAAAACTAAATGCCAAGAAATGCATAATAGTATCCTTCAGGAAGTTATTCACCCTTGATAACTATCATAATTGGAACACACCCCTAAGAGTTAACCCAGTAGTCAGGGACTTGGGGACACACATAGACAGTAATCTAGCCTTTTACCATCACGTGTCTACAGTAGTGAGGAAATCATTCTATGTTGCACAATATCTAAACAAAGGTAAGGCATCTATGTCCAAGGATGTCATTGTTCCACTGTATTCAACATTCATCCGACCTGTTATTGAGTAGAGTGCCCCCTTTGGTATGTACCTAACCAGACATATCCAACAATTGGAATGCCCAGAGAGATTCTTCATTAAAAGAATACAGGACATAAGTAGCATGTCCTATGCAGACAGCCTCAAGGTCCTGTCCCTGTATTCTGTCTCCTACAGGCTCTTGAGGGGAGATCTCTGTCTGGCACACAAAGGCATTGTCAGACCCCATTCTAATGGCCCTCCTGCATACCTGTAAAACAAACAGTACCAGAATTACCCATTCTAAAGGCTTAAACCTTGCCTGTGATATAAACAGGCTCTGCTGGAGAGACAGTAAGTATCCCAGAGACTACCCCTTCTCTGAAACCAGCAGAGTCCCTCCCTAAACCAATTCAAGTGTAACTTGGACAACTGGATTGGGAACATGAAATTCATCCCTGGTTTGGTACTGATGTCTCTTGTGGACACAGCCAGCTGATAAATGGTTCACCTCACAGGCCCCTGTTTGTAAATATTTCATCTTCCAAGCCCCTGCTTACACTTATCAAGGGTACCAGAACTTGTCAGAGATTTGGGATGCATGGCTAGGCCTAAAAAGCCCCCTGTGATCGTTAGCCTAGTAAACACCTAGGAACCTTTAGAGGAAAAAATACTGTGCACTGAAAACTTGTTTCTTCCAGTCAAACCAAGTAAAAACAAGCAACACCAGATGAATGCTCTGCCCTGAATAAAGAGAAATCCATAAATCCATGAAAGGGCAGTATGAAAGGATGCCAAAGCCAGGTTAAAACATTTATTTGTAAATAACATGTAAGCTCTTTCACAGTTCAAGTACTGCTTCCTGAGACGTTCAATACATAATGAACAAACTATGCTATATATAGTAGAAAAGCACCCCCCACAGATAATGAGTAAAATCAATTGCAATCAATTAGCATCAATTTAAAAATTAATTTAAAAATCAAAGAGTTAAAGAAGCATACTCCTAATAAACACACCGAGATACAAAGTAATATCAGTGCCTAAATAGAAACAATCATTCTAAAAAAATCCTAAAAATATATGATTGTAAACATGTGTAAAATATATGTATATAAAAAACACGTACAAAATAGAACAGTGATGTATAAAATATAACAAATTTTCTAAAACTTTGCATACATGAGAAGCTAGGAGACAAGTAAAAACACATAAGCATACTAAAGGAGCATGGAGATGGAATTCACATGAGTCTGCATCTGAAACCTGCTGAACTCTATCTAAAGAGATGTCTAGCTTTCAAAATAGGTTTCAAAGGGACCTTGTCATTAAGGTCATTACCATTGTCTGCTCCCAACCGCACTATCCATGTCATCTTGTTAGTTTCTGTCCTATTCTTTATGTCTCCTAACCTCCCATCTAGCATTGTTCTACCAATAACCAAAAACATGTTCTTCTTTAACTCTTTGATTTTTAAATTGATGCTAACTGATTGCAATTGATTTTACTCATTATCTGGGGGGTGCTTTTCTACTATATATAGCATGGTTTGTTCATTATGTATTGAACATCTCAGGAAGCAGTACTTAAACTGTAAAAGCGCTTACTTGTTTTTTTTTTATAAATAAACATTTTAACCTGGCTTTGGCATTGTTTTATACTGCCCTTTTATGGATTTTTGTTTCTTCCATTCCTTTATCTTTTCTAGGTCTGTCTGCACAGTAAAGTAAACAAATGGTTTCTGCTTGTGTTTCTTTCAAGTCAAGTTCAGATGCCAGGTTATGGAATTTAATAGCTAAGTTAGAGATGTGATTTTGAAAAGTATCACTCACACCTTCCACTGATGGTAGGACTCAAAGGAAAACCAGTGTTACTTACTACTGCTGGGTCTACATCACTTCCACAAAACAAACAGCTCTTTATCGAACTTCCACGTTAGCAAAGTTTTTCCCAGGGCACAGAGTTAGCTATCCAACATCTGGATTTCCCTTTTCCCCACTGTAGTGCGATCTCGGAGTTGCTATATTTAATTAGGAGGGTGTGTAGGGTGCAGCTCCTTACATTGGGGGTGTGTGAGTCGTAGCCCCCCACTTTGGTGGGCTGATATACTGCGGTGTGTGTATTGCTCGGCAGGTTGGACAGCTAACTCTTTGGCCTGGGAAAAGTTTCACTGATGTGTAGGTTCAGTGAAAGGAATGTTCGCTGTAATGAGGTCGATGGATAGAAGTACAAGTATCTGTGTTTTCATGGAAGCGATATAGACCCATTATTGTCTGCTTTAGCGTTGTCGCCTCACAGCAAGACGTTGTCCCGTTCGATTCTCAGCTAGAGCGTCTTCTGTGTGGAAGCATGTGTGAATGGGCATGCCTTCGTTGAAGGTTGTGCGTCAGGGCTGGTAACTCAGCACGTACCAAACATTAGCGGACCGGAGTTCCGCTGTGGTGACCCCTAACCGGGATAAGCCGAAAGACACAACAATATTGTCTGCTTTCTTTTTTGAAGCATGGCAGGCATGGCACTGTTCATAGATGGCATCTCTGATAGCCGTTCCTTCAGACTAGTACTTAATAACTATTACCTAATACTGTGGTGCATGCTACTTGTACGTCTGACACAGTATTTCAACCTGTTCTCACTGGGAACATAATAACTTCATTCACCAGGGCTGGCACAGTTTGATGTTGATGCCCCTTGCTGTCTGAGTTATTAGCAGCAGATGCCAAGAAAATCAGATTGATTTGTTAGCCATGATTAATTTGAGCAGGTGCTAGGGCTCAGGATATGCTTATTGGATGACAAAAGCAACCGTATAACAGAGCAATAGCCCTCATGTCCAAAATATAATTTTTTCCTTGCTTTATACCTCTGTTTCTTCTGATGTACCTAATTTTGAGCTTCTTAATCTCTGAAGTATACCAGCTTTAGCAGCTTGGAAACCAGTAATTAGTTTAATAATTACAGCACAAATCAACATTCCCAATAGCCCTTTTATTATTGCTTTTTAATACAGTCAGGCCTAGTTGAATGTCTGTGTGAAATTCACTAATCTATATTTTATTTTATTGTATTTTATTTTGATTTATTATATTTCATTTATTGTTATTTTTAATTTTTTGCAGGTATGATTTCCTTTCTAGCACTTTTTATATCATATTTTAAATGCTGTATTTTCAGTGAATGTCCCATGTATTTAATGTTTTGCTATTGAGGTACTTTAGTTTGTATTTAAAGACAGTTGCTCTTTTCATCTCTTTCTTCTCATTTTCCAACTAAAACTTTTACTGTGGTGTGTTTTACTTTTCAGTTCCTCAATGTTGGTGTACTCTTCAGATAAAATTATATAAATCAGTTGGTAATTTGGTGCTGTAATTAGAATAGGTTTGCATTCATGGTTTTGAAACCAGACTGAAGCATTTTATTTCCCACCACAGAATTACGTATCTTCATCCTTACTGCCTTCTTTTGAGGTCTGGTACAGTTTCTGTCCCGGACGTCTCTGGCTAACACCTGCACTCATATTTGCCTCAGTATGCTCTTCTTTCATCTACTTGCCAGTGCTTGTAAGATACCAGCTATAAGTAGGCCTGAAACTGAAACTTGCGCTATTTCTGGCCTCATAGGTTGACAGTTTGGGACCACAAATAAGTAAGCTAGCAGCTAATAATCTTTAATTATGCCTACAGTACATTCATGAATGCTCAACTCAAATATGCAAAACAGATACTGCCCAACACATTTTGCATATACTTTAATTAAATTTTCTTTAATAGATCAGTTTTAGATTTGTACAAGTTGCAGTAATAGCATATATCTTACGGAAATTTTGAATTTCCACATTCCTTGTGTGTCTTTAACAAGTGAATTCATTCCACAGAACTGAGACACTAATACATGCACATTGCTAGCTTAACCTCATGATGAACTCTGTAGTAAGGCAGAGGGGCCTTACATGTTCTTCAGGCTGGGAACCAGGATCGTGTCTGAAGGCACCAGACTAAAAGGTGCTTATGATTTAGTTTCAGCACTTGGTGACTAGTAAGGCATACTTATTGCCACATTGCCAGCTCTCTCTCACACACACACACACACACACACACACACACACACACACACACACACACACACACACACACATACACACTGCACAGCATGAAACAACAAATAAAAGCATGAACTGTTGTGCAGTGACTCATATTTTCTATGTACTTTTAGCTCAAATCTTCCCCTAAGCAGGAGTAATTGCAAAGGAGTGGTTTATAATAATGCTAATCTAAAGAAATTTTCCAGGCTGACTACAAAAAGGCACTTTGGTTTCCATCTTCACATACATGCATGTCTGTCTGCACAGTCTTAGCTTGTTGCAAAAATTGTACTATGTTATAGTCATTGGTCTTCATCTGAATAGTCATTGTTCACCTTATGGACGCAATGCGGTATCTGTTACTATTGTTCCACAACATTTATATTTCCCTTGTCATTAGTACTGAATTTTTGTCAATATGCCTCCTCAAAGCAGTCACCTAATCACAATGGTTTCATTTTCTCCAGTTTTACATCTGATTCGCTTCCCTATTACACAGGCTTTTTTTTTCTTGTTAAAAAGCAAATAAGAGGTTCCATCCACATCTCCTTGTCTCTGTACAACTGTAAAAAACATTTCACTGCATTTCTATATATGTATAGTAACCATCACAATGTCCTCTCACAAGCTTGGAATTTCTCTTTCAAATGTATTAATTCAAAGTTATTTGACAAACCTTCACTATACTGTGTTTAAGACCTCTTCTTCACATAGCCAAAGGAATTATTAAAATACATTTTGCATCAAAAATAAGTACAACAAAACATTTTTCATATAAGGTACTAGTTTTTCTTATCTTTTATCTGATATTTAGGATTATCAGAGCACAATATTATTTATTTTCCCTTTATCTCCCGTCTTGATTTGATTGTGCAGGCTGCTTTCTTTAAAATCTCACATAAGTTAATTTTGGAATTTGTCACATGATGAAGTATGTGACTCATGTCAATCACTCCATCACCATGAGTTGTAATTCACAGGTGAGTAGGCAGCTCAGGTATGAATGACTGAAGGTTTGATGCCTATTGCTTTGGCAGTAAGTCAGTGAGTTGACAAAGGGTACTTGTACATAAGACATTTACAGGGCTTGCAAAATCCAACAAATCTGACAAGTGCTTGTGTCTCAAATAAGACAATGTAAATATGTTTAGACATTGATAACTAAAAAATCAAAGGTATTCAATGAATAAACTAATACTGTTTCCACAGACACATATATATAAAACTCCTCTAGTCCAATGCATAGAGGACAGTAAAAGAAACAAGGACATCAGGCTTCCTTCCAAAAGTCCCTTAAATGCTATCTTTTTGTCTTTCCAAACACTCACAGATGTTTTGTTTTGACTGCCATAACCAATTTTAGTTTATTTATTCCAGCTTTCGTGTAACGTTTCATTGCTTTTCTTGGTGCAGCAGCTTTCCTCTTTGTATTTTGTGAAATTACCTAGGTTTGGTAAATTAAGTTATAAAAAGAAAGAAAGTCATACTGCAAGACGCAGAGTGCATTTTACAATGAAGGGTTGTTGGCTAAAAAAAAAAATCATGTTCTTATGATACCACTCTCAACAGACACCATGACATTTTAGGTAGAAAATATTTTCTGGAGTATTAGAACTGCATAGTTGCTTAGTGTTAAACTACAGCTATCTCCTAGTTCCAGTAAATTTACAGTCTTTTTGTAAAGCCATGACCTGGAGACAAAAGCTTCAGACACTCTAAATACATAAAACTAAGGAACTACAGAACAGTATATATGAAAGACGTGACAGTAGTACTGCATATATATGACCACTTATACTGAGAGCAGGCTGACAGCAAGTGTTTTGGAATCTGGCCCCTGGTGCAAGGTTGTTTTTAGACAGGCCTTACATCGAAGTAAGTCACTTACACTGAGAGCAAGTCTTTCAGAATCAAAGCTGACTTACACTGAGAACAAATCTTTTGGAATCTGGCCTATCAACTGATATCTGTTCATTGTCCATAGTGATTTTTTACTCCTTCCCACTCCCATAAGAACTGAGCAATCACTCAACTGTTTCAAGTAAATCCCACTACAAAAATAAATAATATCTGTACCTGCAGGGATACATAATCATCATTATGTTCGTCTTCATCATCATCATCATCATCATCATCATCATCATCATCATCAACCCCCTTTTTTCTATTTTCTACATGGAGTCGGGGTTTGTATTAACTGTCACCATCCCTCTCTATTCAGTGCTGCCCTCCTTACTTCTTTGACACTCATGCCTGACTGTCACAGGTCTTTTCTCACAATTCATCCACCTCTTTACTGGACACCCTTTTTTGTCTTGTCTTCTTCCCACCTGTCCCAAATCTTCTTCACCAGATTGTCTTCGTTTTTTTCTGCACATGTGCCTGAACCACTGTAATCTGTTCTCTTTGACCTTTTCTGCAATTGGAGCTACTTTAGCTTCTGTTCTTATAGCCTCATTTCTTCATCCGTCCCACAGTGTGCATCTTACCACCCATCTCAGACTCTTCATCTCCATGACCTCTAGCTTTCTCAGCTGCTCTGCCCTTACTGCCCAGTTTTCTGTACCGTACAGTAGTGCTGGTTGCAGCACTGTTTTTGTGCACCTGACTGTTCAGCCTCTTTGGCATTCTTCTGTCATAGACTACACCTGAAACTCTATGCCAGTTGGCTACAGCCCCTCTGATTCTAGCTTTGACCTCTTCATTCAGACTTCCCTTCTCCTCAACCATCCCCTCCCAGATTCTTGAAGAACTACTTTCTCTTCTATTGAAATTCTCAACTTCTTCTGATTTTAACCATTTGCTGCAGTTATATCTGTCTTATCTGTACTCAGTTTCTTCCCATATACTTTCAGTTTTGCATTCCATTCCCCTATCCTTTGCTGAAGTTCTTTTGTCTATGCATAGAGCAACTTTGTTGATCTGGCCTCTCTGACCTATTTGGCAATGTAGTCCATCACCAGTATGAACAGCAGTGGGCTCAAAGATGAACCCTGGTATACACCCACTGTCACTGGGACCCCCTCTTATGAGACCAAACACTGTTCATACTTGAGTCATTGGGTCCTTGTTCACAGCTTGAACTAATTTTACCCGTGTTTCTGCACTTCGAACAACTACACGACTGCCCAAATCAGCTTTCTTGGGAACTTGTCAAAAGATTTCTGAAGGTCTAGGAATGACCAGTTGGACTCTTTCCTCATCTCTAGCTTCTTCTCAGATCAGTTGTGCTGCATCGTGATCTGAATTTGAACTGCTGATCTCCCATCTTACTTCCTATTATTCTGTTTATTCATTTATCAATCGCCATCTCCGGAACTTTCATGCAATGTGATAGGAGTATGATACCTCTGTACTGCCCACAGTTGTGAATGTCCCATTTGCCTATTAACACTGGCACTCTGTGCTTATTCTCCAGTCACCTGGGTACAGCATTAGGTTCATACTGGTTTGAGTAACCACAGCAGCTGTTTCTCCTCTATCTCACCCAACAACTTCATCACATCTGCTGTGACTTTATCTGAGCCTGCTGCTTTCCCTGACTTCATTTTCCTTAGTGCTTTTCTTACTTTTTCTGTGGGTTCCCCCTCTTCTCTTATTGTAGGCTGTGTCTGGGGTAGTCCAGTTTCTGTGGGGTTTTCTTTATTCAGAAGCTGCTGGAAGCACTCCCTCCATCTGCGTTTGATGTCCTGTGGACTGGTGAGCAGGTTGTTGCCGGCATCCCTTATGAAGGGTGTCTGGTATCTTCTTTATCTTTCTGTTTCTGTCTTTGCTTTGCAGCCTCATATAGTTTCTTTGTGCCATCCATTGACTAACTTTTCAGAAGCTGGTAGAGAGTCTCTGATCCCATGTTCTTTGCTATTGAAACTCCTTTCTTAGCTTCTTTGTTAGCCAACAAGTATTCATTTTCAGCCTGGTCCATCTTTTCTATCTAACAATGTACCCTGCACTGCTTTCTTTTGATGACTTTCTGGACTCCTGCATTCCACCACCGGCTTTCCTTATGTACCTTATTTCCAAATCTGGCATGGTCACATATCTGCTCTGTAATCTTCACACATGCTGTTTTAAGGTGCCGCCATTCTTCTTCAACTCTATTTCCTCTTCTTCTTGAGGTGCTAGAGCCCTGAGTAATTCCTTGAACTGTTGTACTTTCTCTCCAGTCAACTTCCAGGTCTTCAGACTGGTATCTGCTGACCTTAGAGCCTTCTCTGTCCACTGCTTGCAGCTGAATGTGGCAACCAGTGGTTTATGCTGTGGGCTGACTGTTTCACTGGGGATGATATTACTGTGTCTGATTCTACCCTAGTGCCCTTTCCTTACTAGGAAGAAGTGTACCTGAGTTGCATATTGGCTACTTTTGTATGTGATCTTGTGAGGGCATGCTGGCGGTCTCGGCAATCAACCTTCAGCTAGGTGTTTATTTTATAATGCTTTACCTGTATATGGCCACAATGTCTGAGAGCTACTGTCCTCTTTGCACCATGCAAAACATCATCAATAAGTTTCCTCCCACCCCAGGATGGGCACTCCCATCCCTCCTTACAGCACCTTGGATGCCCAAGGTAGAAATCAAACCTGAGTCATTTAAGACATAGTTATGGCTTTATCCATTTACTCCATACTGCTGTTTGATTTTTTTATATTTATATATATATTCTTGAAGCAAAATAATATCAAATCAGTCAATATTTAAAGAAATGAACCCAAACTGTTCATTAGAAGTTCTGATGGTAAAACGAAAACTCAAATACTTTGGCCACATAATGTGAAGACAGTATTTATGTATGTAATATATACATGTTTTTATGTATTTATTTATTTATTTTCATTTTGTTTACTGGGCTAGAATATTGATCAAAGCTTGGCCCTTTGTACGCTCAGCCCAGGTTACATTCAAAACTGTAACAAGAATGTTTCAGTTGTAGCAAGCAATGTCACTGTAGCAGAAATATTATAATTGCAACAAGCATAACATGTTTCTGTTATAACATACTTTGCAGCAAGCACAACAACATTTCTTTTTTCAGGCATAATCAACGATAAAAACAAGGCAATGAAAATATGGTGTTCCCAAGAAAAGATATGATGTACAATATTTGCAACAGAAGAGATGTGTATGTACAAAGAAAGTGATATATATGATTATAAAAAGATTTTTCGTGTGTTCTTAGGTATAGTTTACTCCTTGATTTTTCATGTTTGTTTTGTTTCTGTACTTTTGAGTTATGGCTGAAGGGGCTTTTTGGACCAGCCCACCTACCCAGTTACCAAATATTAAATAAACAAAAAAAATACAATGAACAGTACAGGCATTAGAGGTGTATTTGAAATGAATAAATCAGTGGGCTTATTTTAGCACAGGTTGTTGTAAATAGTAACAACAGAAGTTATATTGGATGCGGCAACAGTTAAACAAACATAACAAAAGGAGAGTCATCTGATGAGTAGGTTGTGGACATATTTACTGCTGGGAGAAATATATAGGTATGAAAATGAAAAATAATTAATATAAAAAGACAATACAAACAACAATAAATTTTATTCTTATTTTCTATTTTTCTTTTTTTCTTTCTTCTTGGGAAAAAACAAAGAATTGTTAATAGATTCATAAATAGTATCAAGACCCATGAAGAGAAAGGAAATAATAACAAAACCCTACAGTTTGTCATTTAATCCCAGTGGGAATAACCCCACTAATTTGACAATCCATTTCCTTTCCTTCATGTTTAATATACCATGCCACCCTGTTTTGAAAAATCTGTTGCCCGATATTTTGTCTATGACTGTAAAAGTAAATTTGGCCGTGTGATGAACCAATGAATGTCTGTATAGAGCATTGGTGGCCCTTGCATTCCTAATGTCTCCTAAATGTTCTGACATTCGACATCTGAATTGTCTAGAAGTTTGCCCCACATAAAAGGCTTGACAAGTGCAGGTGGCCAAATATATAACTCAATCCATTCCGCAATTGGCATAAAAATTCATGTTATATAGCTGCCCAGTATTTTTACTTGTGAAGGATTTGATTTTAAAGACATATTTACAGAAGGTGCAGTGTTCACAAGGATAATAACCAACCAGTCTCTCCCCTGTTAATGTAGTTTGATGATAAATGGTATCCTGATGCCTAATTTTCTTGTAATGAGAGAAATGGGACCCTAAGGTTTTACCCCGCCTGAAGGAAATTGAGCATTTGTCCCGCAAAAGGTCTCCCAATTGTTCATTGGCCTTCAAAATATTCCAGTGTTTGTCAGTAACATCAGTAAGAAAGGCTGTATTTCTGCCAAATATATTGACCATTCTCAAGGTATCCTTATTGTCCTTCCTGGGTGTATGTTTGTATTCTAATAAGGTACCCCTGGATTGGTTGTTGGCCCATTGCATGGCCGAGTTCACATTCTGTGTACCCTATCCCCTAGCTAGAAATCTGTTGGCTAAATCCTGATGGGATTGTGTCAAATCCTGCTGTGAAGAACAGATTCTCTTCAAATGCAAAAACTGAGATTTCGGAATATTATTAATGCTGTGTTTGGAATGGAGACTGGAGGCGTGTAGCAGGCTGTTATATTGTGGATATTTTCGATAAACAGTAGTGCGTAATGTATTATCTGGTTGACGCTGTAAATTAACATCCAAAAAGTGAATCTCATTTTTATGAAAACTCACTGTAAACTCAGCCCCCCATTTATTTCCATTGATGTATTCAATGAATTCCTCCAAATAATCACTGCCTCCTTTCCATATAAGCCAATAGTCATCCAAAAAACATCTCCATATGTCAATCTCTGGCAAATACAGGTTATGTGACTCATTGTATATCATGTGTTCCTCAACATATCCCATATATAAATCAGCATATATTGGGGCAAAAGATGCCCCCATTGCTGTACCTTATATTTGCCAGTAACACTCATGTTTAAAATAGAAGACGTTTTTGGTAAGGACATGCTCGGTCATGCAAATGAGAAATGTATTGAAACCTGGACTATAGATATAGGCCTTATTTAGCCAAAATTCTAATGCTGTTAATCCTGCCCAGTGTGGAATGCTGGTGTAGAGTGATTTAACATCCAGGGTGCACATCAACCAATGGGGTTCTAATTCAGACTAAGATACAATTTGTAGAAAAACTATAGAAGATCTTTTCCAATCAATAGTGAAATAAATGTAGAGTGTTCCAATGTGCACAATATTTCCAAATGTTTTATCATCTGAAGAGGAATCACTGCTGAATAAAGGTCTTGGTTTTATCCCAGTTTTTTTTGTGGATGAAAGCATTTTTGTCTCTGATATACTGTCATTTTGCAGAAAGCTTAATCTGAAATTGTATTTTGGCCAACACGACCATTCTCAGAGATCAACTGAATTTAGATTCTACAAATCCAATTTCAGTCCACCCATGGACAAACATGTGGCCATTTTCCAACAGGCAGTTATCAAAGATTTGCATTACCATTTAAGTTCTTCACAGATTATCAGACATAACCTAACAATGGCAGAACAAAAAGCTCTTACAGATCTTAGGGCCAATACTGATATTTCCATCCTACCAGCGGACAAGAGTGGGCGGTGGTAGTCATGGACTCCAGTTATTACTGGGCTGAGGGAAGTAGACAATTGTAAAACCCTCAGCATTACATGAACTTGCCCACCGACCCCACTCTGAATTTCAAAAAAGAGATTGACAACTTTCTGCAGGAAGCGGTGGATCAGAGAATTATCAGTGATAAAACTAGACAACAATTAGTGGTAAAAGATCGGGGCAAACAATATCTTTATCTATTGCCCAAAATTCACAAATCTTTGAATACACCACCAGGTAGACCTATTGTTTCGGGCATAGGCTCCCTTACGGAGCCATTATCAGCATTTTTGCCGGAATATTTGCAACCGCTATTGTCACATGTTAGAGCCAGGTTAAAGGACACAACTGGTTGATGTGCACCCTGGATGTTAAATCACTCTACACCAGCATTCCACACTGGGCAGGATTAACAGCATTAGAATTTTGGCTAAATAAGGCCTATATCTATAGTCCAGGTTTCAATACATTTCTCATTTGCATGACCGAGCATGTCCTTACCAAAAACGTCTTCTATTTTAAGGCATTGGTCACTGACTGTGGAAGGGAGAGTGGTGAAGATGACAGGTGAGATGTTTGTGGGGTGAGAGGTTATGACGAGATTTAGTAGAAAGTGATGATCTGCTTTTAAGTTAGGCCTGATAAGGATAATTATAAGTTGGGGTAGTTTAAGGTCTGCAAGAAATTCAGAAAACTCGTTTAGTGGGACTAATACTTTCAAAGAAAATAATGGCAAATAGTGATTGTTTTGTAAAGTATGTTTTTAACTTTTGATCCCTTCCCCACCCCAAAATGCCTAGTTATTAATTACTAAGGATGCTTAGTTCAGTAATTTATTAAAACACAAATATTCCTGGACTTCCTGACTTTAAAAGCTGCCCCCACCCCCAATACACACATGCATGCATGCAGCTACAAGTTATTTGAAGGATTAGCATTTCATGCTCAGCTTTTTAGGCAGAACCCACCATACATTTCAGAAATCATGCAGACATAGGGAAAACACTGAAATTCCACACAACAGTAATGTTAACCACTGGAGCACCCAGGATGAAAAGAGTCATTTTCTGCAAAATTACTATATATGAGTACTATGTTTGCACTATTATTTGCATCAGTATATTTTTTCCACATAAAAATCACAGAACATTGTTTAGTATAATTTTCCTTCCAAATATTTTGAACAAAAAGAAGCAAAATGGGCTGGTCAAGGCAGCAGGAGTTTGTATTTTTTCATTTTGCAGTGACTGCAATCACATCTTATTCATACGTCCTGCTATATATTTTGGTTTTACAAAATTTGTTTATGGTACATGGTTCCCAGCATCACAAAGTTAATCAAACATACAGTTCCAACATCAATGTGCAATTTATTGCTTAGTGAGGCCAAAATTGTCAGTGGAAAGAAAATATTTTTTCCTTCCTAGTGGCAAATAGTTTAGTCCATGAGCAGAGGGTGAACTCCAAACAGTTTTATTTAATACACTTGAGTGCTTAGTTTAAGTATGGCTCTGCTGGACATCATCGGGGCTACTATGGGCTTGACTTGCTGGGTACAAAACTGTATCTGAAATAATGTTATTAGAAAATGAACAAAGAGAAAATCAAAATGCATATCTCAAGCTCCTCGCAAGATTCAAGTAGTTTTAACCTTATTAGGTATTTTACTTCACTTAATGACTGCTTTTTTTTGGTCCCCCTAAATTTGTCTATGCCTGATTTAGAGTCTAGGGTAAAAGTATCAGATTTACCCTTAAATAAAATATGGCTCAGTCTTACTGTCAAGATGAGATGAGGG
>NC_056740.1:534276166-534341166 GCF_019279795.1 Protopterus annectens | reverse complement strand
AATTAATTTATATCTCCACATACAGCTTGTTCCCCTATTAATCACTCTGGATACCTGCTTTAATTTGAACTGGCTGACTCAAAGGTCTGTACATTCCTTGTGTAATACACTGTCTGGTATAACCCACTATGCCATCTGAAGCATAAGCAACTAGTTCCACATACACATACACCTGAAAGGCTGAATGGTACAGTGGTTAAGGTATATGCCTTTCAACCAGAAGGTGCAAGGTTTGATCCTCACCACTGGAAAGAGCTTTACCGATATGAGGATTTATATTTTTGGCTATACTGCTCAGACAAGCTCCTCGTGGTTCTGCAGAGTGGTCCTAGCAGCAGGGAACTCAGAAAAGTGACTACTTTCTGGATTTAAGTATCTTTGCTTTTTTTTCACTTGGAATAGCTTCTGTAGCTTACCCTGAACTAGCTTGAACTGTTTTTTAACTGTTTGCTGCATTATTTTAAAATCTGCACTTAAAGTTACATTTTAGTCGAATTTGATCGAAAGTTTGTTTGTTTTGTTTGTTTAATTTAACTGTGGGGGCTGCCCACTAAAGTGTGCTAGCCTGTGTATCTAGTTTATCACTGTTTCTGCATTTTCTGTGTGTTTCTACCAAAAAAACAAAAAAACAAAAAAATAATCCTTGTTTTCCCGCCTCTCCTCGACTAGTTTAGACCAGTTTACAGGCATTGCTGTATTCTGGGCTGTGGTGTAGTTCCTGTGTTGTCCATTACCTTACTTGGATAGAAGGAAGTTTCTTTGCTCACCAGTGGGAGTGGGGAGCCTTGAGCAGCCTATCTGTCCCTGTAGGAAGTGACCTCAGCACATGAAGCTGTAGTAATTGGTTGTTTTGGACCATTTCTAGCTCTTTTGTAGTTCACTGTTTAAAATCCGCGTTTGCACGGCTTTGCGCAGTTGTGCGCATAGCGCAGCGCCGGTTAAACAATGTTAAATTTTTTTCTGGCTCCGCCAAGTCTGCTCTTTAAATTTTCCCTTAAGGAAGATCTACTCTTAGTATAACCAGACTACTCACTATATTATAAGCCTAGCACTTGTTCTCAATACTTCTCTACTAAGTAAGCACTCTCGTACTAAGTAAAGCACTACATCTCCTTACCACCCCTGTGAATACCCACTTCCCTTAAAGGTACAGCACTCCCTTATACTGTTCTAGCATGTCGAGTGGTAGATTACTGGCGTCGTCTCCAATTCAGCTGGTCAATCTGGGTATCTTGAGACAATGCTACAATTGTCTCATGTACACAGACAACCCTCTCCTCCTCCCAACAAACACAAATACATGTGAGAGATGCAACTATATAGCCAAACTGGAGGCTGAACTCTCTCAACTCAGGGCTGGCATGACCAGACAGGAGGAGATGGCAACCACACACACAACAATCCCAGTCCCACATAGACCTACCACAACTGCAAACCAAACACATAAAAACACAAAGACATACTCAGAGGCTCTAATAAAAAAACTTACCAAAACAACAGAGGCTCCCAAAGCAGACATCCAAAAATCCACCACCTCAAAACAAAACACATGCAACACATACTTCAATAAATCAGTGTGTCAACCAATCACAGCCCTTAAGGCCAAACACCTTGCCTGATACACTAGTAATAGGTGACTCTATAGTCAGACACACTGATGACCCGCTGACCAGGCTGAACAAGGAGAAGGTGACTGTGAGCTGTCTATCGGGAGCTAGGATCTGCCACATAACACACGCACTCAAGTCACTCCAAAGCAAGAACAAATATGACTCAGTCATTGTCCATGCTGGTGTGAATGACCTGAGACGTACCTCCCTGGACTACATGAAAAGAGACATAGAGGAGCTCTCCGATTATGTAGCCCAGGCTGATATGACCCTGACCCTGAGCAGCATCTTGCCCTCACCAAGAATGATATCACAATACAAAGACAAGATGATCAGCTTTAACAATTGGCTCAAGTACTGGTGTCATTCTAAGGGGATCCAATGTCTGTCTGCCTGGGATGACATGTTGGACAAGCCACGCTGCTTCGCAAGGGATGGCTTACACCTGTCACCACTGGGCTTCCGGATATTGGCTAAGGCTCTTGCCACCCCCATAGTGCCTTTTTTAGGTAAGGCTCAAAAGACAAACCCACCTCCTTAGAAAACAAAAATGGAAAAAATCTAAGGGTAATGCTGCTCAACACCAGAAGTCTAAATCTCAAGATGCAGGCACTTGATGCACTCCTCAGCATGGAGAACATTGACATCTGTGCAGTAACTGAAACCTGGTTCAAGGCTCCTGAGAGCACCCCAGCGCTACCAGGCTATACCTCGTATCATGCTTTTCGGCCCCAAAACCCGGGCTGAACCACAAAGGGAGGGGAGGTGTCCATATTCATCAAGGACACCCACACCTCCAGGTTAGTAGCAACACATGAAGCATCAGAGACCATACAGGTGCAACTAACCATAGGCAAAACTGCTATACAACTGGTAGCATGTTACAGACCACCCTCCCAATCTCAAGAACCCCACTCAGCCTTCCTGAAGACATTGGAGGATATGAATGTATCACAAAATACCATCATACTGGGAGACTTCAACTACCCAAACATAGATTGGGTACATTATTCTAGCCCTAATACCCTAGCCCAAAGGTTCCTGGAATTCATAAATTCAAATGCACTGGAACAACTGGTCACCTCTCCCACTAGGGGAGATAATATACTAGACCTGATCATCACAAACATGGGGACAAAATGCTCCACACCGGAAGTATACCCCTCACTAGTGAGATCTGACCACAAATTAATCACCCTGGATATACATATCCCACCTCCACCCCCAGCACAAAAGACCACAGTGAAAAACTTCTCAAAAGCAGACTTCACTCTTCTTAAGACTGAGATGGTATCCTTTAAGCCCACTGTGCCAGTGGATACCACATCCCACAATGCCGAATCCTTCACAAATGCTTTCTATGGACATCTCCAAGAATGCATGGATCATGCAATCCCAAACAAATCCAAGTCCCTCTCCACCAAAGGTAAGCGTCCTGTCTGGTGGACCTCAGCCATAAACAAATTGTATAACAAAAGAAGGAAGCTACTGCACGTCAGAGCAAAATCCCATGAAGGGAAGACATCTCTGATCAACATTAGCAGAAAACTATGCTCTCTCATAAAAACATCCAAGGCCAACTTTGAGAGAAAAATCGCTAAGGACACTAAAGATAACCACAAAGCCTTCTTCAGCTATGTTAGAAACCTGGGCAGAAACCCTCAGATATGCTCAGAGTTGGTTCAAAACAACAAAAAATACACTGAACCCACAGATATTGCCAACATTCTGGCTGACAGGTTCAGTGCAAATTTCTCCCCTCCTTCACCCCCAAAAGAAGAAATACTTATCCCAGCTGAATGTAATCTCCCTGTCATCTCAGATGTCCAAGTGAGAACCGCCCTAAACAAAGCAAAAAACACAGCATCAATGGGACCTGACGATATCCCGGGTTGCGTGTTACGTGAACTCCAAGAGGAGCTAAACCCACACATAAAAATGCTATTTAACCTTAGCCTTACTGGGATATGTACCTGAACACTGGCGTACAGCAACACTGGTCCCACTCCACAAGGGGGGTGCCTCTACAGACCCTGGAAACTACCGCCCCATAAGCTTAACCAGCCTGGTCTGCAAAGCTATGGAAAGAATCATTATGGAACTCATAAACAGAGACATAGGGGACCTAGAGACGCTTGACCCCACCCAGTTCGGCTTTGTAAAGGGCAGATCCTGCCTTTTAAACCTGGTTGACTTTTTTGAAACAGTCACTAGAGCCATTGATGAGGGCAAAGCAGTCCATACAGCATACCTGGACTTGGCTAAGGCCTTTGACACAATACCCCACTCATGCATCATAGATAAGCTCAACAGCTTAAAAGTAAACCCTTATGTCACTAGATGGGTTGCAAACTGGCTAAAGGACAGAACCCATAAAGTTAAAATCGCTGGAGCAATGTCAGACTCAAAGCCAGTCACAAGTGGTGTCCCACAGGGATCTGTCCTGGGACCCCTCTTGTTTGGCATTTACATCTCAGATGTTAAAGCAAACATGGGAGGGAGGGCTGTGGCTGACAAAGTTCACAGATGACTGCAAACTAGGCGCCATAGTCGATACACCAGCAGACACACACATCCTACAAAAAGGCCTCACAGAAACGGACAACTGGTGCCAGAGTCACGGCCTTAAACTAAATGCCAAAAAATGTATAGTCATCCCCTTTGGGAAAAACAAAGTACCCACAAATTATCACATAGACAGCAACCCACTGAGTACGGAAAAAGTAATCAGAGACCTAGGGACCCAAGTCGACAGCGACCTCTCATTTGACACCCATGTTGCCAATTAGAAAAACATTCTACCTTGCACACCTCATCATGAAGGGATTCACATCCAGATCCAAGGATGTCATTGTACCCCTATATTCCTCCCTCATCAGACCCACGATTGAGTACAATGCCCCATTTGGTATGTACCTCACCCGGCATTTGCAACAGCTGGAGAGACCACAAAAGTACCTCACCAAGAGGATCAAGGGTCTCCAACATATGTCTTATTCTGCCAGACTAAAGAAACTTCAGCTCTATTCAGTAGCATACCGCCTGCTCAGAGGTGATCTCTGCCTGACGTACAAGCCCATGTCAAATCAGGATCTGATGGACATGCTCCACCTCAAAAAATCCAAATCCATCAGGACCACGAGAGCTAAAGACTTAAACCTCGGCACAAGTATGAATAGGACATGCTGGAGGGATAGATTCATAACCCAGAGGCTTCCCATGCTTTGGAACAAGATCCCAGTTCATATTAGGCAGAGCCCCTCACTGACTCTCTTCAAGAGAAACCTTGATGAGTGGATGGGAGATCGTAAGTTTACCCCAGGGGTCACATCTGTGTCACTGCTAGACAGGGGCACAGTAAACTAATTCTATTATATAAGGGGACCTACATTGTGTCACTACTAGACAGAGGCACAGTATTCTAAATTTATTCTGTACATTTTTGTACCATTTCATGGGGTGGCAAAAGCCACATCACTATGGCTAGGCTTACAAATGCCCCAGGGCAGATAGCCTAGTACTATACTATGAAACTATGAAACTATGAAACTATATTACATGACTTCCCATCAAGGAACCATTGGTTTATGCACACAGTGATAAGTTATAGGCCCGTAACAACCCATCAGCATTAGAATGAGTGTGGCTTGAAGGGTGGTTGATGCAAAAATTTTAGGGTTGAAGGGCCGCTACTATTTCTTCATCATACAGTTATAATCTTTTTTTCCAGTATAACCACTACAAAGAGGTACTGCTGTTGACTCTTTCTAAAAGGTAATACTTAAGGGTGCTTAGTGTCTAGTTTATTGCCAGGCACTGTCTCATTCACAGAGTGCCTCTCCTCAACATTACTCTGTTTCCTGCTGATGTAATACACAGAATGCTCTCCAACAAACTACTTAGAGAAATTCGGGTCTATTTAGAGTGGTTCAGAGCATTTTCTTTGGCTGCTGAAAGGCTTGTGTAGGTACAGCTATCCATGTAACATTTGTAGGGCCATTTTTATAATAGCCAAACCCAATAAAGCTTTGACATGTTTTTAATAGTGAGTATGGGCCAATTTTTGATTGCGTCTACCTTCTCAGCCTGGGGTTTTACTAATTCTCTGCAAATAACATAGCCCAAATAATTGGTTGCTGTCTGGCCTAACTTGTACGTAGGCTAGGTTGGAAGTTAGTCCAAAACGGCAAAGGGAATTTAGGACAGTTTGAACTTTCAGGAGATCACTTTTACAATCTTCAGAGAAAGTCACAATTTCATCTAGGTAGACTGCTGCATATGTCTGCATGTGTAGTAGGTTTAAGAATTTTATTCATCAGCTTCTGGAACATTACAGGTGCTCCATGGATGACTCAATAATGGAAGGGTCTCTGTAGTGTGGAAAATATCATCTCTCCTTTAACTTCTGGGACCAGTGTAATTTGCTAGTAACCTTTGGTTATATTTAACATTGACAGAAACCTAGCTTTGTCCAATCCTCCTCAAAAGGGATATTCACAATGGGTAAGGCTATCTAAGGGCCTTAAATCATGGTTTTGGTGCTGTTCTTTGATATTCCGGACAGACTGCACAAAAGTCCTTTATGTGCTTTATAACATCAAGGCAGTAAAGTCTAGCTAAAGTTCTCACCATTTTCTTATCCCTCCCTAAATGACTAACTTCATTACAAGGGATCTAAAAGGTTTTGGATCTAATAACTAACTCGGTATCTGTTCTCTCACTCTCTCTTGTTATCATGCAGACCAGGTTACACCTCAGTTCAAAGCATGGGTAGGTAGCTCGGTTGATCTTTTCCTTTCATTTCCCATGCACTCTCTGTCTATCTATCCATCTATCTGCTCTCAACAGCTCTTCACAACAGATTTTTTAAAGCTTATCTGGCTTGTATGTAAGTCAGCAAAATCAACATTGTTATTCTCATCATTCTGTTTTGAAGTACAGTCTGTGACCTTTTTCTTTATAAATACAGGTATAAGTTTCCCGCCTTCCTCTAACTCACCCCCTATAAATGGCAGGTCATGAAAATAATCCTCTCCCACCAAGGGTATTGGCAGTTTTCTTTACTCTCCTTCAGTGTTTTACTTGTTCTCTTTACTCTTAGAGTCTTGCTTCTGTTTTCTAATGAGTTGTCTGCTTTGATGTAGCAGGGAGAAGCTTAGAACTCTGTTCAGATTACCTTTCCCCTTTTCTTTAGAATGAGATTTGTATTTTTTTTCCTTTGGTTTCTACACCCACTTCTCTTGGTGTATTCTTAAGTATAGGTCCTTCCCTGTCAGTTTCAATACTGACATCTCTTATTACTGTAACAGCTGATATCTTTTGGCAAGACTGGGTATTAGGTTAATCTGACCCTTTTGCCCACAGTCAGTTTTTGATTCCTTTATAAGTTTCAAGTTCCACACTTTTTTCACTGTGTGGATGTACTTCTGATAACTTCTCTGGTTGAACACCATCTCCCTCAAAAATACTTTCTATAGCTCTTTGACCTGGGAAAGACCTAAGCACTAAAGCTACTGGGTGTGACAATTTGCCTAGGAATATTTTCATTTTGACTTGTGTTATAAGATACTGTCTTTTGTCCTCATATACACAGATTACTCAAATTTTCTGTGTATCGGTTGTTTTATACTTACATACATATCATGCTATAACTAATGTGATCATTATACCTGAGTCTAACAATACATGTACTGTAATGCTGCATTTCACTATCTTAATATAAGTACAATAACAAAACACAGACTACAAATCTAGTAGATAATAGTGCATTACATTCCACTGACATACTTTCAGATATAACTTGTTTACCAGTCAGTCGGTGAACTAAGATTAATAGTTTTAAGGTATAATATTGCTAGTATTAACTATGCAATATATTTTCTATGGGCTCCTTCTTAAAAACACATGTATCTATTTAGATGATAACACTTTTCCATTTTGCATGTAAATACACATTATTTAGGTGAAGGCTTAATGTTTGGTTATGGTACATGCAAATCTGATCAATAATTTACATTTTCAGCTAACAGCAACTGTCCACATTGAAAAACCCACTTTCTTAAATTACTAGGTAGCACCTTCTCAAATTTACCTATGGCAAAGATTTATAAATGTTTTCTTGCATCATTTACTTTAGGTTATAACCACTGATTCAGAATATGCATAACAGCATATGTCTGTCTATGCCGTCCATGCTGAATGCCTAGCTGTAAAATTTCAATGACTATGTCTCCAGTGAAGCACTAGCTATAGCCAGTATCTCTCTTTTTTTCAGTTTCTGATAGTTGCATGTAACACCACTTTCTGAGTCCATTTATGTTTTCAAGGCATCCCTGGACAAGTATGAAAACATGATCCCTGCCCACTCATATTGGAACATTTATCCTTTAATAGCAAATCTCTCAAATTCCACCAGGTGTGTTTTTCTATTATCTTCCAATCTGAACATCTTCAATGGTTTACTGGATTTCTGATGTCTCAACAAGATGGCAGGTTGGCTGGCTATCATGGTAATTTGCTGTTGGAGAGCACATCCTGATAACAGCTGCACTTCTTTCCAATAGGCTAATCGATTATTAGTCTGTGCATGTATTTCACTCTAGCAATGCAATGAAGGCTGGAGAACCTTGTTAGAGTTTATTAAAATATCCATTAACTTTTCCATTTTGTTTTGGTAAAACACAACCATTTCAGTACAGGCAGTTGGAGAGGCAGTTGCAGAATACTGTTGTTTAAATGGGTCTACTTTCAAACATTGACTTACCAGAACATCGACTTGCAAATCAGTGAGACCAGAACGTTGAAAGTTCATAATGCCAAACTCCCAGAATGTCGCAATTTAACTCTGGAAAAGTTACCACTGAGCCACCAATCACTACAATGCAAACAGAAGCAAACTAAACCCACCAACGTGGGGGGCTTTACCCCCACACCCTCTCTAGCTAAATATGCCAACTCCGAGATCACACTAGAATGAAGAACAGGGCAAAGGTCACCATGGTGGCCCAGTGGTTACTTTCCCAAAGTTAAATTGCGACATTCTGGGAGTTCGGCATTCTGAACTTTCAATGTTTTGCTCTTGCTGATTTGCAAGTCAACATTCCAGTAAGTCGACATTTTAAAGGGGACCTGCTTAAACACATTACACATCCATGATAGAAAATAACCCTTTTTACTGCCACAGTACAATGACATTGGAAACCTTCAGACAATGGATTCAACCCACTTTTATTTCATCAAGGGTGGGTTATGTTTAGTCAACCTGGTGGACTTGTTCAAGAAGGTCACCAAAACTATTGATGAGGGCAAAATGGTGAACGCTGCCGAACTTGACCTCATCAAAACAATGAACACAATAACCCACTTGGGCATTGCAGACACACTCAAAATTAGTCACCCACTGAATAGCCAGCTGGCTTACAGATAGGACTGAAGAAGTTAAGATAAGGAAATCTACCTCCTCAAAAGACGTCAGTCACTAGTAGAGTCTCTCAAGGCTCTGTGCTGTGGGTGCTCCTTTTTGGTATCTAGTTTTCTGAAGTCAAGACCAATGTCAGGGGCCTCTCTCTGACCAAATTTGCAAATGATTGCAAACTAGGCACAGTCATAGAATCTTCCAAAGACACAAGTATCCTCCAGGAAGGCCTGATACAGACTAATAAATGATGCCAGAGTCATGGTCATGGTCTAACACTCTCTGCCAAGCAATGCATAATAATATCCTTTGGGAAGATGTTTGCCCTTGTAAACTACCGCATTGATAATACACCCCTAAGAGCAGAGCCAGGGATCAGGGATTTGGGAACACATGTAGACAGCGACCTGACCTTTGACCATCATGTGTCTATGGTAATAAGGAGATCATTCTATGTTACGCAACTTATAAGCATGGGTATGGCATCTAGGTCTAAGGATGTCATTGTTCTTCTGTACGTGCCTCTGATCAGACCAGTCACTGACGGTGACATCCCTTTCAATATGTAAATGAACATGCATATGCAACAACTAAGACATCCACAGAGATTCCTCACAAAAAGAATACAGAACATAAACAACACACCCTACACATACCACCTCACTGCCCTATCCCTGTAATCAGTCTCCTATAGAATGCTGAGAGGCAACCTATGCCTGGCCTACAAAGCATCCTCTGATCTTACTCTGATGGACCTGTTGCACATCCACAAAACAAATAGCATCAGAATTACCTGATCGAGTGGCCTAAACCTCATCTGCAGCATAAGTAGGACATTTGAAGGGACAAGTATGTGTCTCAGAGACTACCCCTCCTCTGGAGCGGGCCTCCCATGTATGCGAAGTAGAGTTCTTCATAACTAAATTCAAGCATAACTTGGGAAATTGGAAATTTATCCCTAATCTGGCACCTATGTCTCTAGTAGACAGACACAACCTGTAAATGCTTGACCATCCATTCCCAAGTCTGCATATACCCCTTAAAATAACACAAGGCTATAAAAGCTTTTCAGGTACATTTGAGATGCATGCCTGGGCTTAAAAAAGGCCTACATGGTCATTAATTTAGTAATCAACTATGAACGTAGGAACCTATAAGAACTCTCAAATAACACTCGATGTGTAAATATATATATATATATATATATATATATATATATATATATATATATATACACACACACACATACACGCGCACACACACACACACACACACACACACACACACACACACACACACACACACACACACATAAACACACACATTCCCTTTCTGTGAACAAGTAACTTTCTGTATATGCATAGGGTTTTATCTTCTTCACAAAAGAACAAGTTTAGAAGAATCAGTAGTCCAAGAAAGAAATGGCTTCAGTTTTCTGGTCAGTAGCTCCCCCTTTCAGAAGTAGCATTCACTCACACAAGCCTGCATTCCAAAGTATGTATAGGGTAAAAATAGCTTAGTAACTTTTCTTATAGGAAGCATTTGAAATCACAGTTTATGCATTTCTTATGTCATCTGAAAATCACCAATGTATTGTTTTGGTTAATCTTTTTGCCAGAAACAGTCATTGGATGCTACTTTGCAGTTGCTAAATACAAGTTTATTTGGAAAGATAAAAAAAATAAGATGTTCTTGCTGTTTGGGGAATAACCTAAAAAGTGTGGTGGTACAGATTCTTTCTCACAAGTGAGAATCATGTCAATCCAGTCAGTGCAAATAAAATTTTCAGAATCAAGCTCAATAATTCATTACAAGCTCTAATGGGTTTCCAAAACTATTCAGTACTTACAAGTTGCAGCCTTTCAATTGTCTTAGTTATTGAAGCAGGTAGCTTCCCTGTCCCCGAGGACTGCAGCTTCCCAAGTGCAGTTCCAATTCAATTCTCAGGGCAACAGCTTTTCAAAAACAGCTGCAAGTCTCCTCAAGGCCCTGCAGGCTGCTTTCTCTCTTTTCACTCATATCAGCCAGGAGATTGCGTCACCAGAATTATCCCAAGACTAGAAATGTCATGAATCTGTCTTCCTTACTGATCGAATCTAGCATATCCTGTCAGATGCAGCTTGTTCTGCTTTTCATTACTGTGGACACCTACCTCGCTCTGACTTGGCTGCCTAAAATGTCAGTACTGTTTTGTATGATACACCCTCTGGTGTAATCTACTACACCATCCCTTATATATATGCAGCTGGCACTACATACAGTGTGGTGTGTAATGAAAGACATGTTTGTAGATTAGAATATAGAACAATTGAGGAAAGTTGTGATAATATAAAACAGGTTGTTGGGATGGATAAGGTGAGTTGCAGAAGGCAGAGGTCACACTACGGGTCCAGGGCCTACACATCCAGAACCTTCATGTAATAAGTCTGTTGGTGCAATGTAGTCTATTTGTGAAGGCTACAGATTAGCAATACTTACATGGTAATGTATCAGGTGACCCGACACAAAGTGCAAAAGGATTTATTTCTATAATATTACTATTTGTTGAACAGCAGCAGGAGTTCCATTCATCCACCACATTCATTATGAGGCACAATCATCAAAGATGCCTCCTCACATTGTGTTCCTACAGATACACCATGGTCCAAATATGACCCAAAGATCTGCTGTAAGTGATTAGCTGATTTACTGTTTGGGTAGGATGGAATCACGATATCTTCTCCTCCAGACAAGTTGAGGACAATATGTGCTGGTGACATCCTGCAGCAACACCTTCAGGATGAGGGTATGGTTTCATTAGCATGCTTTACTATGCTTCCTAAACTCTGCTTTGCTGTCTCTCTCTCTCCCTCCATCATGAAAATACACATGCCATATGAGTCCTCTTATTATCCAGGAATGTTTACCCCAACCAGAGTTCTGTTGGGTTGCACAGAACATATTGTAACAAATAGGAGCTACTCTAACTATATCAAATGGGCTTCATTATGGACAAAGCATTGTCTCTGTTAAACCAGCATACAACGGCATAATGTATGTCCTGCACCTCAGTAAAATAGTCTAAATCCAACAACCTAGACTCTGCTGTGTCAGTGGATGAACACATTCTTTTGCTTCTGCCTAGCTAAGAAAGACATGCCTACATCATCAGTTTAAAAGACCACTGAGAGTGCCACAGTAAGTGGGCAGATGCAGACCATCTTTTTAAAACTCCAGCTAAAAAAAAAACTGTTAATATTGAATCATGGGCAAAATAAGACATATCTTCTGTGAACATATAGGAGAGTTCACTAGTAACCACTAACTTGTTACTGATAAAACCAAGGAAGTGACTTACAGAAGGCTACACCAGTGTCTTCTGACTAGACGTTCGTCACACTTTGTGGCACAAATGGTAGCCTGATCACTGACCTGTAACGTGCATCTTGCCCAGCACAAGCCTGAAGCTGTAACATTTATTAACTTCTGCCATACTTTCCTGCTTCTTCTTTCTGGCATATTCTGTCTTCTCGATGTCCTCCTACAATACTGTTACTCTTTCTTCCTCCTTTTCTGTTTTTTTTCTTCTTCATTCAAGATCACCCATCCTTTAAATCTGTAACTGGAATCTGCCACTGGAATCCATATTGCTGTCACCTAGTTAAGTTACTAGTTATGATCTTTTTTAATAGTCTGTTTCTCATAATAATCTTCTCGGTCTTGTGAGTCACACCAGAAAACAGAGTCACCAGATTCAGTCATTTAAAATCATAATGAAATAAAGAGAAGGAAGGAAGGGGAATGTGATTAAAACAGAGATCTGAAGGTGGGTTACCTAAAACTACTAAAATGCGTTCCTCCTTCCTCAAGCCTTAAACTCTTCAAGACAACTCATCAAGCCCACTTGGACTTAAATACTTTGTGAATATCAGAAAGTCTGTGGCATCTATACTTGTGCCCTTCTGTACATGTAGGCGTCACTGTAAGTGTTGAATTACCATCTACTTGAGCTTATGGAACAAAAAGATCTTCTCTAACTGACAATTAAGGCCAGGCCAGTTGTTGTAGATTATCAGAGCTACATGGCAGACAGATATGTGGGAATAAATAAAATCTGAGCTAGATGTGTCAAATATATCAACATCAACATGTGACTCCATAATGTCAGATGCAGTGGCATTAACATGTGGCTCCATAATGTCTGATGGAGCAGGATCAAGATGTGCCTCCATAATGTCTGATGCAGCAGCATCAAAATGTGACTCCATAATGTCAGATGCAGCGGCATTAACATGTGGCTCCATAATGTCTGATGGAGCAGGATCAAGATGTGACTCCATAATGTCTGATATAGCAGCATCAACATGTGACTTCATAATGCCAGATGTAGCAGCATCAACATGTGGCTCCATAATGTCTGATGCAGCAGGATCAAGATGTGACTCCATAATGTCTGATATAGCAGCATCAACATGTGACTCCATAATGTCAGATGCAGTGGCATTAACATGTGGCTCCATAATGTCTGATGGAGCAGGATCAAGATGTGCCTCCATAATGTCTGATGCAGCAGCATCAAAATGTGACTCCATAATGTCTGATGGAGCAAAAGGATTGGAGAAAAAACAGAGAGATTAAAAAAAAGTTTCTCTAAAAGAAATTGTATTTTTTGCCTTTATTTTTCTGGAACAACAACAGCAGCAACAATAGTAGTAGTAATAATAATAATAATGATGTTAATAATAATAATAATACTATTAATAATAAAAATATTAATATTAATAATAATAATAATAATAATAATAATAAAGAAGATATGAGAAGAAACTTGAATGCTATAAGGTGAATAATAAAAAAGCATTTTTTGACATCTGAAGCAGTTTAAGTGTGAGAATGGGAGGTATACTATTATGGTGAATGAAAGGTTAATCACCAATGCTAATATATTAGCTGATATGTTTTTAGATATTGTAGCTGACACTTCAACAGATAAGCCTAATAATCATTCCGTTACTTTTGAGTTTGTGGATGATTGTCTAAACATGTTTAATAATTATATTGAGAATGTGCTTGAAAAGATCAAGCCATGTTCATCTGTACAGCCAGATGGGTTAAGTGGCTATTTTTTGAGAACCATCATTTTGGATATTATCCCTTGTATAAGGTAACTTTTCCAAAAGTTACTGGCAGCAGGATTTGTTCAAAATTTGTGAAAAGAAGTATTTGTTCTGTATGTACCTCAGGAGGGATTCCACTGTGGTTATGTATTGCAGGCAAATTAGTCTGAATTCTATCCTAGGTGAATGTTTTGAAAGGTGATCTCTAAATGTATTAGAAAATCAGTGATTAATGGGACAGATTAAATACAACATGGATTTGTTCAGGGTCACCCTTGTTTAACAAATGTATTATATTTTTACCGGCCTCTTATGGAATCATTGGATATGGGGATGCTTGTTGATGTGGTTTATCCTGATATGGCCAGGGCTTTTGATTGCATTCCTCATCACAGAATTAGTACATTGATGAGGGAGAGATATATCAATCACTACGCAGTCAGATGGATAAAGAACCGGTTGTATTGCAAGCCCTGCAGAGTGAGACTTGGTAATAGTTTATCTGCAGTAAAAATTGCTTAACTCTGGTGTCCCATGGGGCCTGTATTTGGGCTGGTTCTTTCTGGTCTATTTATGGCAAGCTTTCCAGGACCTAATAATGTATGTGTATGCAAATATGCAGATGATTCCAAAATTGCTTCAGTACTAACACATCTTAATGACCAATATAAATTACAAGGGTATATAGATGAGGTTTTATTTATGGCCTGTCTCTAATAGTATGACATTTAATGTAAAAAAGACCTGTATAATGTATTATGGATATGATGATCATTGTTACTCTTATGCAATAAACAACTGTTTATTTGGTTAGGTACAGGCTGTCCAGACTTTGAGTATAAAGAAATGTAAGTTTTAATTTACATCTAATGGAACTTCTTTGGTGCTATTATGAGCTTAGAAACTTACTTAGAACTGTTATTAGCAGGGAGAATGAACTGATATTGTTCATTTATAAAGCAGTGATAAGGCCTATTATGGGACATGGTTTACCCGTTTGCATGTCTAATTGCAGACAGCTTGACAGATTTGCAAGAGGTGACCTAATTGTAAATTCATAAATGTTTGCATAGTGACAGTTATGGTGTCAGAGTGGTAATAAACAAGTTTAGTCAACAGGTAGCTAATAGGAATAATAATTTCTCTGTGAAAATACAAGTTGGAAGAAGGAGATGATTACAAAATAAGTTTCATTTTTTTGGTTAGAAGATGATGGATTTTGATTTTACTTACAGATCAAGCTGCAAATTAAAAAAAAAGAATTAGATGTTTGGGTGAGAGAGTTTTTATCCTCAGGACACTTTGGTTGCAAACTTTTTGAAAGCCTGTCTGGGCTCTGAGTTTGTCTCTACATATTGAACATTATTATTGTTAATAATAATAATAATAATAATAATAATAATAATGTATTTTCCTTAAAAAACTTTTTTAGTTGTGGGATCTGTAAGTCATTATTTTTCTACTTGCAGAACACCTTTCTTCTTTATTTATACTTGCTAAATTAATTTTTCATTTACTCTCGCATGTAAGCTCAGTGTTTTGGCTCAGACTTGCTGTCTCATTGTATGTGTATATTGAGCCCATGGCATTTCAGAGAAACAGTGGAACTATTCTGCTTTCCTTGGGATTCATTGGCAGTCATGTAGGCTTCATGCAAAGCCTACATGATTTAAGCACGTTAGCACAATAAGAAGTGGCACTCATCAGATATGCACGTGACTCGTTATACTTACATATCTATAAGCACCTTTTCGTGGCCAGCAGCAGTGTTGACAGTCATGAAACGGTGCAGGGTAGCATGAGTGTACATGTAAACAAAACGGCTTGCTTGTAAGCAAACCTATTATGCGAGCATGCACTGGCAGCTTATATGAAGTAAGTCCAAATTGATTACAAGAATTAAGATGCAGGGGAAGCTAAATAGGGAGAAGGTACACAGAATACAGTGGTAGTACTGCAGACATTAGTAAGAAAGGAGGGCAACAGGAGAAAATGTACTCAGATAATGCAGTCAAATGTGATTATGTCACAAAGAAACATTTTAAGTATAAATACTTCCATATTAATGTAATTAATCCTGTTCACAAATCTTGACCCATACACATAACTAAAAATGGACATGCTAACAAAGGATGTATGAGATACACAAAACAACATTGTAACAGAGGGCAGTAAATGTGATATAAATGTTGCTAACATGCAGAGCTGAGATAACAGCAAGGACAGTGGATACATTAGGGACTGTTCGCATAGCCTGCAGTTACTGAATATGACATGTATATACAAGGAATGTATGTGTGATAACCAACAGTACTTCTGTATTCTCCACTTCATCATGTATAAACAACAAGAAATGAGTCCTTCAACTGTTGTGTCATGCACATCAGAAAGGGACATGTTTTGCCATTTGTTGTTATTTGGCAACTATAGAAACAACCACATGTTGTATTGTCATGTACATCCTAAATAATATAATAACACTCAATATTCACAACTGACAAATGACAACACAGATCTGATGACATTTCAGCAGTTCAAGGTCTCCATTTGTAAATGGAGCACATCTAGTACATGATTATACTGGGCATGCTCACAAGAAATTGCAGCAAATACTGCCATAACAGAATGTAAACAACACACACAAAAAAGTGTTCTAACACAGGCCAATCAAACGTTACGATGATCTGGCATCATGCCATACAGTAAGAAATGTTATATAAGTCATCATGTCCTTTAAAGCTCTATAATGGGAAGAAAAGAATTACAGTCATACAGGTTTGGATGAAGATATGTGATACACAACATTATTGTTTGGAAATTAAGTAATGCCTATGAACAATCAATGACATACTCAACATCTGCATCTACCCAGACTGGATCACATGCCAGGACAGTTATCAGATAGCTGTGTATCAACCCCTAACACAACAGAAATCGACATAGTGTGTGTGTCATGAGGAATACACTTGAATGACTTACAGCAGTTTCCTGTTGTAACAGGTATGGATCCCCTATCTTGGAAAGTGATGCATTAAAAATGTTGTCCTCTGACTGTGACATAAACACTTTCTTTGCATAATTCACTCCTGTGTGACACACTTATCTGGCAGGCAAGTGTTACCTGATTCAAACCCCTGCCTATCACACTACACACTTTATAGAGCTGTGTATTGACCACATGTGCCACAGGACATAGCAGTGGAGCTTATCCCAAATAACTGAAATTAATGTGCAAAGTTATACAGGAAATTTGATGATAATTTGTACAATAATATTGTGTCAAAATGAGAACAAGCAGGTAACTATGTTACTGTTAAAGCAACTGTGAGCAGTGCAATATTTTGTTTCTTGACCAAGGAAACTGTTTCTGTTGTTTTGTACATGCTCAGTCCCAGAACTGACCACATTGTATCTGTGTTGATATGCTATATAAGTCATGACTATATTCGTGTAATGCAGGAGCACTCATACCATGACATTTACAGTACAACTGTTTCACTGCCAGGAAATTACAAAATTACTTTATTTTTTTTTCCAAAGTTAAAATAAATTTTGAATAATAACTTCATGCAATGTTGTTTGTATAATGTTAATACAGTCATATATTGTTGCCCTGTGCTGAAATTGAGGAGCAAGCTATGTAAGTCCACTGACTACTAATATGTGTATGAATCACATGCACCACAGTGGAAGTCTGACAGCTGTGAGACTCCAGCAGTGTAAAATCATTACACCATATGATTGTGTTGCAAACAATTTTTTATGAGACAAAAAGGATGGGGGAGGCCTCTCCCACTGTAATTCTACACATAACAGGTACGGATGCCATTCATGCATAAAAGCATAAGAACACACAATGCTTACAGTCACTCAATGTTGGTTTTGAACTCCTGACAACTTGATGATAGAAACTACATGAAACTACATGATATTGTGAAGAATGAATATGCCTCAGTGCAAGTGTTGCTAAAATTGTAAGATATTTGGTTATTTGAAACTGTGCCATCATGCTATTACTGCAAGGGATATGTGTGCCTGTAATTTCTCGAAAATATGGTCATTATATGTCTGTTTCTCATACAACATTGCCTACTGCTAGGTATACATACATACATACATACATACACATGTTTCAAGCACGGGCATTAAAGCCCTTCTAGCTTGCCAATATGCCAAAACACTTGCTCCCATAATAAATGTCCAGGCTGTTCTTAAAAATATCTAAACTAGTACTTGCTTTAATGTAATTTGGTAGTCTGTTCCAAGCATCAGCTACTCTGTCAGAAAACCAATATATCCAAACCTCTGTGATGTGTAATGCAGTTGTCATTGTGACGGACAATGGCAATAATGCACAATGTATGAATAATCACAGATACGAACACATGCCTTACTAAGGCAACAGCATATACAACATTGTCTCATCTCATTACACCACAGGAAAACTCTTACCAGTTTGTTTACGAAAGCCAGATTTCATCCAATGACATCATCATTATCCAATATATCATTTTGGTGTGACAAATGAGCAGAAATTCTTGTAATAGGAAGGCTCAAATATACATGCACAAAGCAGACAGCTGGGTCACAACATAGTCTCCTACCTGCATTCACAGTCATATTGACTTTAAGGAGTGATGGCTGGATTTGAACTGACTTCCTAAAATCACAAGACACAGAACATTACCTGAATCAGACGTAGTACCACACAACTTGGTTTTCAGTTGCGATAGTGATAGTGCACATTTGAATGGATGACATCACCATTGTTTAATAAGGAAATAAGGTCTTTGAAAAACTAACAAAGCACAGCTACAAATATTGTATGCAGTAGAAGCCTTCTCTACACAGTATGATCACCAAACACACACACTCACAGTAGCCATTCTACTGGATTCAAACCTCCTACCTATTTAATTACTCAGTCTAGACAGCACAGTATCAATAGCCAATGATAAATCATGCTGCAACTGTGAGGTAGTTCATTTTTGAAAACATGATGAAAACATTGTGTTTCCAAAACTGGGTACTGAGGGTAATAGAAATGTACAGCGTAGCCTTCTGCCAGTGAAAATATGCCTCCTAAGTGGAACTTTACATAAGGGGTCTTGTTATAGAGTCAGTTGTTCATGACAGCATACACATTCATACTAGTTAATCAGTGCTGGATTTGAAACCACTACCTAGCTAGTTACACAACTTAAAGAACACAGTACAGGCTGCAAGTGCCACAGGAGGTTTGACTTTTATAGTGGGAAAATGCATTCCTGAATGAATGACCTGATCAGTGTGTTGCAGAGAACATGTTTGTTGTAAAATTAAATAAGGGGATGACAGAGGCCTCTCCCAGGTTAAATTCTTATCCTGACTGAACTTGATACAGCTTGTCTGTTCAGGAAACTATGTGTACCGAACACTAACCAGACACACACGTTCACCACCGTTAGATGTGAACCTCTTTCCTTTCTAGTTACACAATCTAGAAAATACCGTATTAGCCACAAGTGCCACAGGAGAAGTCTGACTTTTACAGTGAAGGAATGTAATTATAGACCTTGTTAATGTGTTACAGAAAACATGTTTGTGGTAAAAGTGGAATAAGAGGGATTGGAGAGTCCTATCCCAGGTTAAATTCTTCCCTTGAGTAGAAGCTGAAGCCGCATGTCTACTTAAGAAGTTATACATACCTGACCTTGAAGCCACACACATGCAACTTCATCACTGTGAGATGTGAACCTCCTTCCTATCTAGTTATACAATCTAGAGAACACAGTATTAGCAGCAAGCACCACAGGAGAAGTCTGACTGTTAAGGGGAGGGAGTGCAGTTTTGACAGGATTACTTCATCAATGTGTTGCAGAGAACATGCTTGTATTAAAAGTGGGATAAAGTGCAGAGGGAGATGTGTCCATAGTTAATTTCTTTTTCTGAGTAGACATGGACAGAGCACATCTGTTGTTGAGGCTTCACTTAGCTGGCACTAGAACCACAGACACAAGCTCACCACTGTGAGATTCATTCCATCTACCTAACTAGATACACAATCTAGAAAGCACAGTATGAATCACAAACACCACAAGAGACGTCTGGATTTAATGATGTGAAAATGTACATTTGTAAATAGTACAGATTCATAGTTTGGAACATCAGCTACTGTGCATCACATCTTTTGGGAAAATACATACTTTTCTGCAACATCTCCCTACTGTCATTCATGTACATTGCATTACTGTGACTGATGTACCTGTTTAACAGTACTGGTTGTTAAGCATTCATGACAGCTCATATCAGGATGATTGCATGCAAATAGTAGTCATTTATCGTGTCACTATCAGTTGTCTTGGCTCATGCTTGCACAATGTGCATTGACAATACAAGCAGACACTTCATAAATATGACAGTGCACTTCTGAATAACAGTGATAGATTATGTGTGAAAAGGTAACAGACCATTGTAAAACAAAGTTGCAAGTGTAACCATTGGAGTGTAGACAGCATTAACTGACTGAATTAATTGAGTCAACATCACTCTGATAACCAGATACCTTGTTTTCAAAATTCCATTAACACATATAAAAGTTGTACAACCTACTCATATAACTTTCATTTTGTTTACTTTTTTAACTCTCTCCATGACGTGTACTGCTGGGAAGCTCATTTGTGCAGCTGATGGAAAAAATATTAGAGCATGCATAATCATATCTTAAGGTGTCATATTTAGAATGAGAATTAGCAGTAGTGTATGGTGCTCCATGCCGGCCTTCATGCAAATATTGACTATATTCATATGACCATATCTGAATCTGATACAGAACAGATATGTGTTATGGTCATGTTTCAGGTGTCATGATTTGCACATTTGTCATAACAGTTGTAGTTCTTCAATCCTTGTATGCATGATATAGGTGTATTATGAAACACATGATGATGAACAGATCATATTATTGCTGATAGTAACATGGCTTATGGAAACATTTTTGAATCAAGGATGTTTATTTGATGACCCAGAAGGGGTGGGAACAGGGGGACATTTGGAGACAAGGATACAGATTCGCTTATGGTTATTTTTTGTACATATTTGCGTTGTGTTATTCTTTGGCTTTGTCATCATAATTATTCAGGCAAGGTCTGTGCACAGCAGTGTTCCCAACAGGGACCACACACATAAATATAACAGCAGGAATATGGTGCGTGAATAAAATCAGTAGCCAGCACTTAAACACAAAGGAGTCATACAAAACATTCAAGACCACTTTGGTATACATCTGGATTTGAACCTTGATAGTACTCCAAAACAAATCTATAGACCTGAGTAATGTCTAACTTCACAACTACTCCTGCTTCACAAAGTTCAAAGCTCACAACAGATTGAAGCAAAGGAGAATGTTTGCATTAGTCTTTATTGCACTCATACCAACTCTGATGGCTTAGTGGTAAATTGTTGTGGCTATGCTGTCCAAGGTCCAGGGTTCAAGACTAAACTCCCATAATATGTACATTATATTCAGTAGCGTAATAAATATGAAACAATAATGTTTGATGATGCACAACTGGGAACAGACAGAGATATGGAGACAGGGACAGTCAAGAATGTTTATGGGCATTTTTTAATATCTTTGTGGTGTATTGCTATGTTTTTAGGATAAGTAATTTGTCATGCTATTAATAATCAAATGTTTCCAATAAGGAGCAAGCAGGGACTGAAAAGTATAAACCTGAGTGAGACATAACTAGGATAATGGTGGATTTCTAAGGTATGTAGGCAACAGTTATACACATAATAATATAAATAAAAGATTAAATATGAATTTCCCATATTTGTGGATTAAAAAAAACCCTTGACACTGTGCAAAAAACATGTTACAGATGTGAATTATGTCAACACACCAGACAGGAATGTTACTTCACAACCTTAATTTCACTGGTTTGAGGGACAGTAAAAAAATAATGAGACAAAGGAGAAAGTCAGCCTCGACCTTCATCACGGTGATGACAACTTCAACATTACATAAGGAGTACACTACAGGGAGCAGCATAATAAATGATCCGGTACTGAACAGAGATATGTTATGTTTCACGATTTACACATTAGTCATGAAGTCAGGAATTTTAATGAAAACAGTCAATAACAGTTTGGTATTTGTCTGGATTAGAATCCTTGAAACTATGCAAAAAACAGTTGGTAGACCTGAGCATCATCTAAGCATGTCACAATGAAACCCCTACTTTACACACTTTAAATCACACAACTGAAGGGACTGTGACAACTTACTAAAGCAGAATAGGTAAGGAGAGAGGGAGAGAGAAAGATGGACAGAGGAATAGCATGACTGGGGATAGGTAGAGGACATTGGAGGCATATCCATGTCCAGCTTGAGAACAGTGAGAATCTGGTCCTCACCATCAGAACTGTTGTCACTGTCTCCTATGACAGTTGCCAGCTGTGCCATCATTTTGGCAATATGACACAGGATCTTTTCAACCCTACGGATTTGGGCACCGAGGCCCGTTTCCATTATGCCCTCCACTAGTTCTGTCGGCTCTTGACAGATGGCAAATTTTCCACCACAATTACTACTGATCCCGGAGGGCATCACCGCACCAGCAGCAAGGTCAGAGCTACCTGACATGGGTGGAGCAGGTAGAACAGGGGTTGTGGTGGCAATGCTGACTCATTGTGACCGAGATATGCTGGGTGTCTGTGCTGCTTGTGATGGTGCCACCACAGTTATCTGTGGAGGTGTGGTGGGCCAAATCGCAGTGGCCAGTCTAGCTCCCAGAGCTGATGGTCAGGTTTTTTGCAGCAGCAATGTATTATTTCTGTAACAAAAAAAAATGAATAACTAAAAAATATATTTATATATATGGAGAGAGAGAGAGATGGAGGGAGACAAAAAGAGAGAATTAGAGGCACATTACTTTTTTTGTTTCGGTACATAACCCAATATGAGAAATAATTATGTACACCTTCGCCACATCCAGATATGATGGGAAGGCATTAATGTGTCATAAAAACAATCAATCAATCTCAGTAGATTGATATGACAAATAGAATCATATATTTGACTATGCCATATCAGATATATGCTTTCAAGGTAAGTAACAGCATTTTGCAAATATGAAATTGTCAGTGCCATGCAATACTGAAGTTAATATCTAATAAATACTCTCTTGTAAAAAAAATGTCTGTTTCTGTGTATTTAACCCATAAACAATTAAGCTGATGAACTCTCTGCCTAATGAAATAATCAACAGCTATTGGAGTAGGCTTGCATGCTTGATAAAGTTAAGGCATGCCTGCTCAAGATGATATACGGTAATGGCCTGAAAATATTTCTCTGCCTTGCATTCAGACCTGATGCATACGTACCCTTTGCCTCTACGAAGTGAGTTAGTCTCTCTGCTGCAGCTGTATTGTAGAGAAAAGAAAAAAAAAGATATATGAATCTTAATACTTACACAACTGACAGGTGTTTGCAGACTTAAATTCATCCTCCCATCAGCTGAGGAGATCCCACTTGTGCCTTTTATGTCACTGTAGTGGTGACAACAATTCTCCCCAGTGCATGGGAGGGCATTTGCACTACAGGCAACTTTGGCAAAGCTATTCCAAACCTGTTATAAGCCCCTGCACAGCCTATGACTGTAGTACTTCACAAGAAGTGCCACAGAAATCCTGGACTACTAAGCACCCCACTTTGTGCTCTAAAGGAACACTGTCACTACTTTTACCAGCCACGTCTGCAGAAGACTAGCTAAGATACGTGTCTGAACTGGTGCCCACTTCAGATCTCATGTGTAAAAGCTTGTGTGCAAAGCCACACAGTCTTGTTAGCTGCATTTGCACAATTGAAAGCACAGCACTGGCTTAGTAGACACGTTATCAATGAGAACATCATAAAGTGCAGAAAGTGTAAAATATGGCAGTGAGATTTGGCCATGTGTGATGCTCGGGCTATTTGCATATGTTCCAATGTTTAGCACTCAAATGCGTTATGGTGTTTGTTATAATCAAGGTTGGCTGGTTGGTTGGTAATTAAAGGTATACTAATCAGACTGTATTTCTATATAAAGAAGGTATTTTGGTATTTGTGTTTGTAAATACATTTCAGATGCATGCAGTTGCATAACCTGAATAATGAATGGTAATTAGGTTACATACCTACTTCACAAGACACACTGTCATAAACACACACTTATGATATGGGATAACTCATAATAATTAAAATAAAGTACTGTGCACATCATAACTATGCATGTACATTCTAAATTTAATACAGTCACTCTCATGTTTAACAAAATTTGCACACTTTATATCGGGCTTCTGTAACAAGCAATAATGATACATTTGTTGTAATAAACATAGTTATGATATTCATTTGCATTTATTGTTACATTCCTAATCAAAAAGTTGTGATAAATGGCATTAGGACCCCCTCTATGAAAGTGTCTGGGTTGGAAGGTGGTATAATGATTAAGCTGTTTACCTTGTTGACACAAGGTACAGGGTTTGACTTTCATCTTTGAAAGAGAAATTGACTAGGCTTAAAAAGGCCTACAAGAGCAACTAGCCCAGTATTTTATTTTTATTTTATATTTGTTGACTGGGCTAGTCTAGCTGGATACTTATCCTTTTTCAGTAGAGGCCCAGGGAGAAAAGCTCCAAGTATGATAAGATTACTACATACAATAGTTAGAATAAAAAACAAGCTTAAAAATACATTTTGAAGCACAAAATGATTGTAAAGAGAGTACACGCAATTTGAGTGATCAAAGTTACAAAGTCTTGGTATAGGTTTTAAACAGCAATTAAGCCATGAGTTATAAGGTACAATCAGCACAAGTTCATACAATATTTGACAAGAAAAGCAAATTGGCACAAAAAGCAAATTGACATTCACTTAGTCAAAGAGGAGAAGAGAGTAGGCTGGAAGATATAAATAGAGAAGAGTTAGCTTGTAATAGTTAGAACTATGGTGGGGCAGTAGCCCAGGAGGTAGGGGAAAAAGGGGCAGAGAAAGGAGAATAAGAATATTTAGTCAGGCATTGAGCAGGGGCATAGCCAATGTATTTTTAGGTGATCTTTGAGGTGTTTCTTAAAGAGTGGAGTAGATGAAAGAGAGGTTAGTGTTGTAGGAAGGTTGTTCCAGATTCTGCCCACCACATTGGTAAAGAGTGAGTCCCCAGCTTTGTTATTAGATTTAATGTTGGCAATTAGTAACTTGCTAGCTGAGCGTTGTAAGATTTTTATATGGGGAGATCAGGTTAGAGAGGATAGGAGAATTAGTAGGGTGGTACAGAATTTTTTGTGTGATTACAAGTTGATTATATCGTAGTTGGTTTTGTAGTTCTAACCATTTGAGTTGTTTGAGGTTGAGACAGTGGTGGGTTCTATAGGGAGAGCCAGTAGCAAATCTGACTATATTATTATAGCTAGATTCAAGCTTGGTAAGATTGTGCTTAGATAGATTGGTATAAATAGCAGAAGCATAGAATAGGGTACAAGTAAGATGAGCCTGGGCAATGGAAGTTCTAGCCAGTTGTGTAAGGAAGGGTTTGATTCTATACAGAGAGCCTAGTTTTTTATTGATAGTTTGAATAGTATTATTGATCTGGTCATCAAAGCTGAGGTTGTGATCAATGGTTATACCCAGAAGGCGTGCAGTAGGATCAGGGGAGATACAAGTTCCATTATAGGAGTTAATAGTGAAGTGGATCTGTGGCGATGTTTGAGTGGGAGTGAAGAGTAATAGTTTGGTTTTCTTGGGGTTGAGGAGGAGACATTGATCAGTAAACCATTTTTCTACAGAGTTAAATACTGTTTGAGTAAGGGTTTGGAGAGAGGATGAGGACTTGGCAGTACAGATTAGAGTAGAGTCATCAGCGTATTGTATGCAAGTGGCTTGTGGAACAACAGTGTAGAGATTGTTAATAAAGATAGAAAAAAGAAGAGGGCCTAGGATAGAGCCTTGAGGGACTGCAGTGTTCACAGGGAGGGGTGTGGAAAGATTGTTGTCCCAGAGTACTGCTTGATGTCTGTTATCTAGATAGGATTTAAACCAAAGAATAGCTTGTGGGTCAAGAGATTGGGCTTTTAGAGTACTGATAAGTAAGCTATGGTTGACCATATCAAAAGCTTTTGATAGGTCTATAAACAGAGCAGATGAGATAGAGTTGTTGTTTCAATTTCTGTTAATACAGTCTGTAAAGCTTAGTAGGGCAGTAGTGGTGCTATGAAAGGGTCTAAAGCCATGCTGACAGTTAGCAAGTAAGTTGTTATGGAGCAGGTGTTGGAGTAGTCGATGGTGGATACATCTTTCCATTATTTTGGCTAATGGAGAGAGTAGAGCAATTTGAAGGTAGTTGGAAATGTCAGTGGATTTACTTCCTTTATGCAAAGGGATTATATGGGATACTTTCCATATGGAAGGGATGGTACCTTCTGTGATTGTTCTGTTTATAAGGATGGATATTGGATAAGCTAAGGGTTTGGCAGCTACTTGAAGGTATTCTGCTGGGAGGTTATCTGCAGAGGGAGTACAACGTTTGAGTTTCTGAAGGAGTTTACAGATAAAGGAAGTTGGAACTGGTTGTAACTGTAAGAGGGGAATAGAACTGTTTGTATTCTGTAAAGGAGAGGGGGTAGTGGGTGTTAATGTTTTTGTTAAAGTTTGAATAGCTTCAGTGAAGTAGTTGTTAAAGGTATTGGCTATTTGCAAAGGACTATCATGGGGAATAGAGTTTGGGGCTGGAGTTCTAGCCTGCCCTGGTTTGAGAAATTTATTAATGCCTGACCAAAACTTTTGAGGGTTGTTAGAGTGTGATTGTTGAAGTTTGGAATAATCATTTTTTTTGTCTAACAAAATGTCTTTTTTGGTAGCGTTTCTTAATTGCTTAAAGTATAAGTGGTCAGCAGTGTTCTTTGAGGCTCTCCATTTGGCCCATATTTTGTTCCGTAGGAACATTTTCTCTCTGGTTAGTTTTGTGAGCCAGGGGGCTATTTTAGTCCTTACACGGGAAGAGTGGATGGGTGCGTGGCTATTTAGGATTTGAAGGAATGAAGTGTTAAAGTAAGAGACAGCTTCGTCCAGTTTGAGTTGCTTTAGAGGTGACCAATTAAAGGCTTTTAGTTCATTTTGAAAGTTTTCTGCTTGGAAGAATTTTTTTGAACGAAAGGTGACCATGTTGTAATTATTAGAGCTGTGTTTCTTTTGTTTTATTATGAAGGTTAGTACATGATCACTAATGTCGTCTGGGAGAGTTCCAACTTTATAAGTATCTGGATGACTGTTTATAAGGATCCAATCAAGAATAGTTTCCTTTTTGCTAGGTTTATGGAATCTTGTGGGGGAGTTTATTATTTGAGTGAAGCCAAATAGGTTTATGTGGGTGTTTGGATTAGGGGAGTTACATGTGGTCCAATCTATGTTAAAATCACCAATTACTATAGTTTCCTGAGGTAGGAGAGTAGATAAGCTGCTAAGAATGTTTTCGAGAGTGGTAATATTATTACCTGGAGGGATGTAGGAGCAGATTATATAGATAGATTTAGCACTATTAATTTGAAGTTTGACAGTAAGAGTTTCAGCATTGGTATTTGAGGGTAATAACACATCAATGGGTGTAACAAGAAGTTCAGATTTATGCAAGATGGCTACACCTCCACCTTTTTTGGATGTACGGTCGGATCTTAGGATGTTATATCCAGGTGGGGTTATTTCTAGGTCATGAGTAGCGGGTTTTAACCAAGTTTCAGTTAGGCAAAGGATATCAAATGCATGAGCTTGTAAAAGAGCATGCAGTTGGCTAATCTTGTTATTAATGCTACGGATATTGAGTTGAGCTATTCTGAGTGAGTTTCCTGATATTATAGAGGAGGAAGCATTGTTGAATGATTGTTTTTGTAGATTGTCATGTTGTGGTATTGGGCCAGGATTAGGATGAATGTCTCCACCTATTAGAAGGTTTAAAGAATGTGTCAATGCAGTTTTTCTGACTTTATAGTACTTGGGTAGACTTATCATGTTGGGGAAGTAAGTAATGTGGGTATATCTGTGAAACCTAGGCAGTAGGTAGGCTGAAGTAAAGGTAATATTGCTATGAGAGAGAGAGTTGGGGTGTGTAGTTGGTATAGTTTGCTGTTGAGGGAGTACTTTAAAGAACATAGAGTAGTGTTCATAGTAGGTAAGGGTATAAGTTAAGTTAAGGAATATTAATGAAAAAGACATGAGTAGAGAATATTTGAGGATAGGTGTATGTACATAGGCCATATTGTAGTAGTATGGTAGAAAGGTTAAGTAAGTTATAAGGCAGGTTAAAGTGACAAATTATGTGGGGAAGTAAGATATATAGTATGATAAGATAGTTAGAGGAGGTTTGGGGGAGAGTAGGTATAAAGCAGTAGTGTACAGATGATAGAGGAGGGGGATTAGGGGTGGAGTTGATATGTTCAAGTGTTAGGTGATAGGTTCAGAGGACAGTGGGTGTGGCCAGATAGGTATAAGTTAAACAGCACTGGGGGTGGGAGGGAATTGGGGGTCGGGTAGGGGAGCGGAGTGCGCCCGCAGGGCGAACGGAGCGGGTCACAGCAAGTAGAGAAGGAGACAATCAGTAAGCAGTAACAACCCAGAGAGAGAAGGTGGAGCAGGTAAGAAGGTTTCAGTAGAGCAGGTAAGATGGAAGACTAAGGGTAATGAGGAGGGCAGAATAAGGAAATTACTAGTCTGCAGAGGGTAGGGGTTGAGAAGAGTGCAGAGAAGGAGCAGGAAGAGGTATATTAGGAGAATAGCTAGGCAGTAGGGCAAGGGGAAGAGAAAAGAAGGAAAAATAAAAGGAGCCGAAGCTAGTAGATTGAAAAGAGAGGAAGGGGTCTAGGCTAGGTTAGACTGCCACCTGGTGGTCAGAGTTAGTATAACATCAGGTGACTGAGTTCTGAAGTATAGCAAGTAGGGAAGGGTAAGCTAAGTGGCAGGGAAGCAGTATATAGATGATAATGGTCCTAGGGAGGGCGTACTTAACTATGGGAGTACTTAACTATGACCCTATGGATTCAAATCCTGCACCAGCTCTCCTCTTTCTTTATGCTCACTTCACCTTGTGCCACACAGATAGTTACTTGCCAGGTGGATTTTATTCACTTAGTACTATCTAGAGTGTTGGGCGGCCATGGTGGTGCAGCGGTTAGCATTGCCACCTCACAGCAAGAGGTTCTCCGGTTCGATCCTCGGCTGGGGTGCCTTCTGTGCGGAGTCTGCATGTCCTCCCTGTGGTCACGTGGGTTTGCTCCGGTTTCCTCCCACATCCCAAAGGCATGCTGTAGGTGGATTGGACACTCTAAATTGGCCCTAGGTTTGAGTGTGTGTGTGTGCCTTCTGTGGAAGGTTGGGCGCCGAGCTGGCAACTCGACACTGTAAAACTCCACTGCCAATCATGAGCGGACAGTTGATCCGCTGTGGCAACCCCTAACCGGGAAAAGCCGAAAGAAGAAGAAAGTACTATCTAGAGTGTTGACCCCCACATACCAGTGCAAGGCTTGTTTGTGCTACAGAAGGTGGTTGAAATTAAATTTTTTACTTTTTTCCTTATGAAGTGAACCATGCTTGCACTCTGCCAAGTGGAGCCCAAATGCAAAAGGCATTATTAAAAAAAATTGTAAAAAATTGAAAGGAAAATTAAATCACTCAAATGGTATATCTAGCAATAACCAGAGCAAGAAGTACATTACAGTGACACATTCATCCTTCTCGCATCTCCTTGCCACATCAGAAATTTAATTTCTGGCACACATTATCAGGAATTTAGGTAATTCCAAATAATGGGAAAGGGGACAGACAGCAGCTGTTGTTAGCAATACTAAGAATAGATGAATTTTAAACAACACAATGATATAGCAAAATATGTGTCAAGATATATTCAGACCACCCTGTAAAATTATCAGTTACCTAGATTCAAACCCTGTATCACCTGACTTCTTTCCCTAAACTCACTTTATTTACACCTTGTGCCACAGAGATAGCTGATCTGTGAAATTCATTTACTGAGTACATTTCAGAGTATCGATGGCTGTGCACCAGCTCCAGGTATGTTCACTCTACAGAAGGTGTCCAAAATGATTTTTTTCACTTTTTTTCCTTAAGCAGTGAACTCAATGATGCACAATGCCAAATGGCATGCAAACAATGATGAGATAAGAAAATAAATACTTACCTACAGAAAACATTATGAAAGCAGTTAAAGTATAGAGTTCTGATGTCTCCAAAACTTTGTTGTCTTGCAACATGACCATGTGTTCCTTAAAGATCAGTATGTTCACACAAACAGCACCCTCTCTGGATATGAACCCAATGACACCAGGGCATTCACAACATAGACTTGAGATTATTATCACAATTTCAATGTATAAGTTCTTGTACCTAAGGCTTTATTGGTGGGGCCTGATTCCAACGTCGCTGTTTAACTTCACTTATATTTTGCCCAGAGATCTGGAGTGAATCTGAACTAAATCCAAGGCATCCACTGTGTTAAAAAAAATTACATTTTATGCACACATTGCACTTTGTGAACTGTATTTTGCTTAATTGCTGCTTAATTTTTGCTGTTTTTAGTGCTGTGATTGTTTTTTTCTGCACTTTGAATTTCTAGTACTTCTGTATTTCATAGCATAGGCTAGATTCAGATTTGTTGAATCTAGTTGTTTGGTATTACTTAGGTTCATAGGTTCATAGGTGTGTACTAGGCTAATGGCCCTGGAGCCTTTACAAGCCTAGCTCAGAGGATTACCCTGGCATCGTGCCACCTGACCTTAGTTCCTAGTGCCTCTGTCGAGTAGAGGCACTGAAGTGATCTCCAGTGTGAGTAATAAAACCAACCATCATATATTAAGAAGGTCCTCCTGCACCCTTGTGGCAGAAGTGTGTAGCCCTGGATCCATCTGAGTTGGAGATTGCTGGAAAAATGCTCAGTTTGGTCTTTCCTATTGTTTAATTTGTGTTAAAGCTGTTTAGCTTTCCTTGTGTTTAAGCCCCACATTTATGCGTAGCTGCTCACTATACTGTGGGGTTAAGTGCTGCCGTGTATAGACGTAAACACCTAGAAACACAGTTTTCCCTTGATATCTCCTAGAGAACCATCCTTAGCTCCCCTCCCTCTCTGTGAGCAAAGCAGTTGTACATTGCTACCTAGCAAGTAACTCAATTGTACTTTCTGAGGCATTGTCACACTCTTCCACCCTTAGCCCTCCAGAAAATAGCCGCCTTTGTTAGTCTCACAAGCAAACCCTGGTCCATCTACTCCACCCCCACTAGTTACTACAATATATACCTGCCATAATGGATGGACAGTTTCCTATCATTTCTCCAGCCAACCTGATTCACATGGGCATCCTGAGACAATGTAGTAATTGCCTCATATATACTGACAACCACTTGCTCCTAAAGCAAGCAAACAAACACAACATGTGAGAGATGTAACTATACCATGAAATTAGAATCAGTCCTCTCACATAACAATAAACAAAATGTACAACAGGTTGTCAGAACCCACAACTCCACTCTCACACCAGATAAGGTCAAGACACATAAACCCACATACATGAAGGCACTCACTAAGAGTCTACCAAAAGACCAGAGACCTCCCAAGTGCAAACAACATACACATGCTTATACAAGAACAGAATCTACCACTACACATAACAACACACATATCAGTGTCTCGGCAATTAAGCCCCTAAGGCAAAACACCTCAAAACCTAATGTTCTGGTCATAGGCAACTCAATAGTGAGACACACAGATGTCGCCCTCACCAGGTTGAACAAGGAAAAGGTCACTGTTACCTGCCTGTCAGGTACCAGGATCCTTCAAATGAAGTACGCACACAAGTCCCTCAGCAGCAAGTACTGTTATGACCCTGACATAGTACATGTTGGTGTGAATGACCTGAGACATACCTCTCTGGACTATATGAAGAGAGACATGACCAAACTCTCAGATTATGTGTCCCAGGCAGGTATGTCCCTAGCCCTAAGCAACATTCTACCATCGCCTAGGATGATGCTGCAATACTGACAAAAAATTATTGATTTCAATAATTAGCTTAGCTTCTAGTATCATCCCAGCAGGATCCAGTATCTGTCTGCCTGGGTAGACATGGTTGACAGTCAATGCTGCTTTGCCAGAGATGGCCTTCACCGTCTCTTCAAGGCATAAAACGTCTGAAGTAAAGAGATCCACAAAAGATAAATTCAAGGTCATGCTGCTTAATGCTAGGAGCTTAAACAGTAAACTGCACTCCCTGGAAGCATTCTTCACCTTGGAAGATGCTGACATTTGTGCAGTCACTGAGACTTGGTTCAAGGCTACTGAGAGGACCACGGCCTTACAAAGCTGCAATGCCTGTCACACATTCAGACCCCAAAATGACCATGAAAAAAATCAGATGTGGAGATGTATCCATCTTCATTAAATCCAAATACACCTCAAGAGTGGTCAAACAGTACGACTCTCTTGAGCCACTCCAGGTCCAATTAACTATAGGTAAAATACCCCTCCACATCATCACTAGCTACAGGTCCCCCACCATGAACCAGGAGAAGCACCCTGCCTACCTGGACTTGCTAGAGTCACTCAGTATACAGTCAAACCCCTTGGTCATGGGAGATTTCAACTATCCTTCCATCAATTGGGTGACTTACATGAGCATAAACATGCTACGAGGTTCCTGGACCTTAACTCAAATGCCCTGGAACAGTTGATCCACACCCCCACAAGGGGCTCAGATGTCCTGGACCTAGCGTTCACCAACATGGGGGGGGGGTCACTGCACTATCCTTCTTGTGTTGTCCTCTCTGGTAAGGTCAGACCATAAATTTGTCTCATTTGAAGTAAAGCTCAAACCTAAAACCCCAACAGGAGTAAAAAAACTGAAAATTTTCTCCAAAGCAAACTATTGCCTACTAAGAGATGGTATAAAAAGTTTCAAAGCCTCTAACAACATAGCCAACAATGACTCCTATGCAGAGGAATACACAAATGCCCTATACAGCCACTTAAACAAATGCACTGACTCTGCTCTACCCCACAGGAACAAAACCAGGTCTTCCTGAAAAAAAACAAACCAGCCTGGTGGACTTAAAGTATAAATAAACTATACAACAAAAGAAAGAAACTGATATCTAAGAACAGGAGGAAACTTACTCAACAGAAGAAGAATACCCTCCACAGCCTGAACAAGCAAATCAGATATCTTGTTAAGTACTCTAAGGCTAGCTATGAGTCTAAATTAGCATCCCTAGCTAAAGACAATCATAAGTCATTCTTTAGCTACATCCAAAGCCTAAAAGGGAATGCCCAGCTGTATGAAAAACTTATAATGGTCAGCACGACTCACACTGAAAGTGAGGAAATTGACAACCTGCTAGCCGACAGAGTTGGCAATAATTTCAGCCCCCCCCCCCCGCATCCCCATTAGACATACCCCAAAGTATTTCTGACACCAACCCTCTACCAAGTATCTCCAAAGAACAGGTCATGCAAGCACTCTCCAAGGCCAAAAACATGGCCTATATGGGACCAGATAACATACCAGGCTGCTTACTAAACAATCTAAAACAAGACCTAGCAAAATCACTTGGCACTCTCCTTAACCATAGCCTGAGAACTGACTTTGTCCTGGCAGAGTGGAGAACAGCAACAGTAATCCCTTTGCACAAAGGGATCTATCAACTGACCCTAGGAACTATTGACCCATAAGCTTAACCATCCTTATCTGCAAGGCCATAGAAAGAATCATCATGTACCTTATCCACAAGGCATAGGTGACCCTCAAACCCTTGATCCTACCCAGTTTGGTATTGTCAAGGGTAGTTCTTGCTTATTAAACCTAGTGGACTTCTTTGAGAATGTCACCAAAGACCTGGATAAGGGCAAAACAGTACATACCGCCTATCTTGATTTAGCCAAGGCCTTTGATGCAATCCCCCATTCAGGTATCATAGACAAACTCTCCCAGCTGGGGATTAACCCAAACATTACTATATGAGTAGCAAACTGGCTCACTAACAAAACACACACTGTCAAAGTTGGGGAGTCCACCTCCACTAGTAGACCAGTTGCCAGTGGGATACCACAAGAATCTATGCTGGGCCGTGTACTGTTTGAAATCTATTTCTCTCAAGTCCAGGTGAAGGTAGATGGCCTGTGGCTTACCAAGTTTAGAGATAACTGTAAACTGGGTGCAATCACAGAGTCCCCCAGTGATGTTAGCATATTACAGAAAGGGCTAATACAGCTAAATGATTGATGCCAAACTCACAAACTAAAACTTAATTTAAGAAAAATCTGCATTATTCCCTTTGGCAAAGCAGTAGCCCCTGCTAATTATGATATAGATAGCACTCCTCTAAGCTCAAACTCAGTGGCGTGAGACTTGGGAACACAGGTTGATATCAATCTAAACTTTGATCACCATGTGTCCATAGTGGTAAGAAAGGCATTCTACATTGTGCATCTCATAAATAAGGGCATCGCATCCAAGGCCAGAGAGGTTATAGCTTCACTGTACTCGATCTTTATCAGACCACTAATTGAGCACAATGCTCCCTTCTGTATGTACTTCACCACACACCTGCAGCAAGTGGAGAGACCACAGAGGTTTCTAACCAAGAGAATCCAGGGCCTCCAAAACATGACATACATGGAAAGACTGAAACCTCTGTCACTGTTCTCTGTATCATACAGACTGCTGAGAGGCAACTTGTGCCTGGCCTACAGAGCAGTCTCAGATCCTGCTCTAATGGAAATGCTGCATATCCACAAATCAAATGGGGCAAGAATAACTCATTCCAGGGATGTTAACTTAGCCTGTGACATTAACAGAACATGCTGGAGAGACAGCTATATCTCCCAGTGATTGCCACTCTTCTGGAATAAGCTCCACTCTCTGTGAAGCAGAGCTCCTCAATCATCCTATTCAAGTGGAACCTTGACAATTGGATGGGTGATCGTAAATTCACCCCGGGGGTGGCACATATCTCTCATGGACAGGGACAGTCGGTGCTGATTACAGAATCGATCTGCTAACAATGACCATCTAACTATGGTCAGGCTTGTAAAGACCCTAGGGCCATTAGGCTAGTAACTTCCTATGAACCTATTAGTATTTGCCACAGACAAATACAAATACTGTGAAGAAAAAAAGTTGGTTATATATACTCCAGATGTAATATAGTATCAACTGACATTTTAGGTGCAACAAAAACAAGCTCTGAAAGGTGTCCTGTGTAATTTGGTGTTAGATGTGTGGTTGGCTGTGATATTGGGAACAGTTAAGCTAATCTTTCCTCACACAATATAAAATAAAAAATAGTAACATTACATCTTTTCTTCTGTTTATTTTCTGAACATCATTCCATTATCTATGGTTCTCTAAAAAAACAAAAAAAACAAAACTGATGACTGATAAAAAACAACAAAGGCAGTGGTAATCTTCAAAAAGAATTTATGTGTTAGTGCTTTCATTGAACAAAATAATCCAACTTCTTCAGACACAAAATACAAACAATCCATTCCTTTTAAAGTGTTTCAACAGGAAATGACATCAACAGGAAATGACATAAATCTAATTACACATAAAAAGTACTTATAATGTGCAATACTTATATAAAATGTGAAAAACTAGTATAAATGTTTTTATATAAAAAATCACTATAAGTATAAAAATCCTTATATATACAAAAATTACCTCCCAAACAAAAAAGTAAAATTAACTTTTTACCTTTCAAGTGCTTTCAACTTTAAAATACATTTTAAAGAGCAGTGCTCATTGAAACCAGAAAAAAACAGAAGCAATTAGTTTAAGCTGCCAATATAACTCTCTTCTTTCTAAAAATAATTGCCATGGACCACCCCTTTTATTTTTTGTCATTTGCTCAACAATCATATATTCAAAAGGAATGACCCTCATACTCCATGACATGTCTAGCCAAGGCATTATTAGCATTACGCCTGCCTATGCTGTACTGGTGCACATAAAATCTCTCCTTAAGGTGCCTCTCAGTCTTTCCAGTATAAAAACTGGTACAGCACTAGCATAAAGCAATGTAAACAATACCAACACTCTCACAGTTAAATCTGCCTTTCAAATAATAAATGGTGTCAGCAATACAAAACCTGTTTGACACCTTTATAAGATGGCAAATTTTACAGCACCAAAAACGAAAAATGCCACTGGACGGAGAACCACAGATAAAATGCAGCTTTATTTGGATTATCCTCACAATGATAAATACAGGATTTCATCCCAAAATTTCAGAACTTTATCAGATAAAACCTCATTCAAAATTCTTCCTTAAATAGCCTAGAACTAATCAGATAGAAAACTTCAAAATTTGAAAACGAATCAGAACACATCACAGGGACACACCCCAATCCTACGATTTCATTCACAAGAACATATATTTAAATTTTAAAATAACATGCATATAAAAGTATATTTTAAGAAATTGTTTGTTTTTTATGTTTGTGTTGCAATTATATGCATGTTATTTTAAAAATTAATCTAGGAGAATCTGGGATCTAGGAGTCAGATGAGAAGCAGTGATGTCATTCTGCAACTTATCTCAGCAGTAATATTTGAGATATTAATTTGGGAAGTCTCTTAGTGAGAGACAGCATTCTGTTTTCTGTCTTGGACTTGACAACAACTAAAGAAGATCCATTCACCACATTGGCCTTGCTGTTATTAAGTAATTTAACTAGGGTATAGTAATTATTTTAGATAACTCAACCACTGGGGATACACAAGCCAGTGCATTTCTTTGTGCTGGTCCCAAGCCCGAATAAATGGGGAGGGTTGTGTCAGGAAGGGCATCCGGCATAAAATTTTGCCAAATCATACATGCGGACAACAGTATAGATATACATACTGGATCGGCTGAGGCCCGGGTTAACAATGACCACCACCAGTACTGTTGGCCAACAGGGTAATGGTGGAAATTGGGCTACTGTTGGCCGAAGGAGGAGAAGAGGGAGAAGGCATGCCTGAAGGCAGGTAAAAGCTAGATCTGTGGTAGTGAGGGTCGGAACTTTGAATGTTGGCATTATGACTGGTATAGTGAGAGAGGTAGCTGATATGATGGAGAGAAGGAAGGCTGGTATATTGTGTGTGCAAGAGACCAGATGGAAGGGGAGCAAGGCTAGGTGTATTGGAGGTGGGTTCAAATTGCTTTATCATAGTGTGGATGGAAGGAGAAATGGTGTAGGGGTTATCCTGAAGGAACAGTATGCTAAGAGTGTTTTGGAGGTGAAAAGAGTGTCAGATAGAGTGATGTTTATGAAGCTGGAAATTGATGGTGTAATGATAAATGTTGTTAGTGCATATGCTCCACAAGTTGGGTGTGCGATAGATGAAAAAAAAAAACATTTTGGAGTGAGTTGGATGAAGTGTTGATGACTGTACCCAAGGGTGAGAGAGTGGTAATTGGAGCAGATTTCAATGGGCATGTTAGTGAAGGGAACAGAGGGGATGAGGAAGTGATGGGTAGGTATGGTGTTAAGCAAAGGAATGGTCAGATGGTAGTAGATTTTGCGAAAAGGATGGACATGGTTGTGGTGAATACGTATTCTAACAAGAGGGAACAGCACAGAGTGACATACAAGAGTGGAGGAAGATGCACACAGGTGGATTATATCTTATGTAGAAAGGCCAGTCTGAATGAGATTGGAGACTGTAAAGTGGTGGCAGGGGAAAGTGTAGTAAGGCAGCATAAGATGGTGGTTTGTAGGATGACATTGGTGATCAAGAAGAGGAGGAGGAGTGTGAGGGCAGCACCAAGGATCAAATGGTGGAAATTGAAAAAGGGTAATTGTGAGGTGGAGTTCAGGGAAGCGTTAAGACAGGCACTGGGTGGCAGTGAAGAGTTACCAAATAGCTGGGTAACTACAGCAGAGCTAGTAAGGGAGATGGCTAGAAAGGTGCTTGGTGTGACATCTGGAAAGAGGAAGGAGGACAAGGAGACCTGGTGGTGGAATGAGGAAGTACAGGATAGTAAACAGAGAAAGAGATTGGTGAAGAAGAAGTGGGATTGTCAGAGAGATGAAGAAAGTAGACAGGAGTATAAGAAGATGAGGTGCATGGCAAAGAGAGAGGTGGTGAAGGCTAAGGATAAGGCTTATGAAGAGTTGTATGAAAGGCTGGACACTAAGGAGGGAGAAAAGGACCTGTACTGAATGGCTAGAAAGAGGGACCAAGCTAGTAAAGATGTGCAGCAGGTAAGGGTGATAAAGGATAATGAGGGAAATGTGCTCACAAGCAAGGAGAGTGTGTTGAGCAGATGGAAAGAGTACTTTGAGGGACTGATGAATGAAGAGAATGAGAGGGAGAGAAGGTTGGATAATATGCGGATAGTGAATCATGAAGTGTAGTGGATTAGAAAGGAGGAAGTAAGGATAGCTATGAAGAGGAGGAAGAATGGAAAGGCTGTTGGTCCAGATGACATACCTGTGGAAGCATGGAGGTGTTTAGGTGAAATGGCAGTGGAGTTTTTAACTAGATTGTTTAATGAAATCTTGGAAAGTGAGAGGATGCCTGAGGAATGGAGAAAAAGTGTTTTGGTACCGATTTTTTAAGAATAAGGGTGATGTGCAGAGCAGTAGTAACTACAGAGGGATTAAATTGATAGTGACAGCATGAAGTTATGGGTAAGAGTAGTGGAAGCTAGGTTAAGAAGGGAGGTGATGATTAGTGATCAGCAGTATGGTTTCATGCCAGGAAAGAGCACTACAGATGTGATGTTTGCTCTGAGAGTGTTGATGGAAAAGTACAGAGAAGGTCAGAAGGAGTTGCATTGTGTCTTCGTGGACTTAGAGAAAACATATGACAGGGTGCCTTGAGAGGAGTTGTGGTATTGTATGAGGAAGTCGGGAGTGTCAGAGAAGTATGTAAGAGTGGTACAGGATATGTACGAGGGTAGTGTGACAGCGGTGAGGTCTGCAGTGGGAGTGACAGATGTGTTTAAGGTGGAGGTGGGATTACATCAAGGATCAGCTTTGAGCCCTTTCTTATTTGCAATGGTGATGGGCAGGTTGATAGACAAGATCAGACAGGAGTCCCCGTGGACTATTATGTTTACAGATGACATTGTGATCTGTAGTGAGAGTAGGGAACAGGTGGAAGAGACCCTGGAGAGGTGGAGATATGCTCTAAAGAGAAGAGGAATGAAGGTCAGCAGGACTAAGACAGAATATATGTGTGTGAATGAGAGGGAGGATAGAGGAATGGTGAGGATGCAGGGAGTAGAGGTGGAGAAGGTAGATGAGTTTAAATACTTGGGATCAACAGTTTAGAGTAATGGTAAGTGTGAAAGAGAGGTGAAGAAGAGAGTACAGACAGGATGGAGTGGGTGGAGAACAGTGTCAGGAATGATTTGTGACAGATGAGTACCAGTAAGAGTGAAAGGGAAGGTCTACAAGAGGGTAGTGAGACCAGCTATGTTATATGGGTTGGAGACAGTGGCATTGACAAAAAGGCAGGAGTCAGAGCTGAACATGGCAGAGTTAAAGATGTTAAGATTTGCACTTGGTGTGATGAGGGTGATCAGGATTAGGAATAAGTATATTAGGGGGTCAGCCCAGGTTGGAAGGTTTGCAGACAAAGCCAGAGAGGCAAGATTACGTTGGTTTGGACATGTGCTGAGGAGGGTTGCAGAGTACATTGGGAAAAAGATGCTAAGGATGAAGCTGCCAGGTAACAGGAAAAGAGGAAGTCCAAAGATAAGGTTTATGGATGTGATGAGAGAGGACATGCAGGTGGTTGGTGTGGCAGAGCAAGATGCAGAGGACAGGAAGAAATGGAAACAGATGATCCGCTGTGGTGACCCCTAATGGGAGCAGCCGAAAGAAGTAATTATTTTAGATATAGTCAGGAATATAGCAAAACTTAGCTTAGATATTTGTCTTTATTTATTTGAGACTGTCCTACAAATGTTGTTTTAAATATTTCCTATGATTTTGAACTCTGATGTCCCTGTAAATATATATTTAGTATTGTCTTTATTTATTATCTATTATTAAATACAGTTAAACCTTTCATTGCGGCTGATCTGTGGAGAGATATTTAAGTTTTGAGACTACTTGCATATTTATTTGGTGACACTGTGGACCGCTCCTAATAGCCTTGCCCTTGGTCAAACTACCATTTGTAATGATAGTAACATTACACAGTGAGATTGGCTACCCTTCGTTAAGGGCCTTAAAACAGATGATAAGGAGCTGGCTGGTGGCAGTGATAACTACCTTATAGTCTGGGCAAAAGGGGGAATAGCTAGTAAACCTGTGCTAGCCTTTCCCAGGTGTGTGTGTGTGTGTGTGTGTGTGTGTGTGTGTGTGTGTGTGTGTGTGTGTGTAAATCAAACCTCAAAGAGTGTGTGTGTGTCAGCTACTTGGGCAGGGACATGAAGCACTGGTTGGACAGAGAGGGTGTGGGAGGTATTGACTTTGCCACTCAGCTGAGATTTGAACTCTATAACTGTGCCACTGGGGTGTCTTTCTGGAGATCTGGAGAAAGAGGGAGAAACCAGCCCCGGACTGACTGTGGTCTCTGTGTGCTCTTAAGGGAAATTGCACTTGATGCAGAGAGCTGCATCTGGAAATACTGTGTGTGTACCTGTCACCCTCTCAGTGTATGTCCCCCACTGGCACCAGTGGTGAGGATTGAGGCTCCTTAGGTTCATAGGATTCATAGGTAAGTACTAGGCTATCTGCCCAAGGGCATATGTAAGCCTAGCCAGAATGTGTTGGCTTTCTCCGCCCCCTTAGATTAGTTCCCTGTGCCTCTGTCCAGCAGAGCCATTAGTTCCCTGTGTCTTTGTCCAGCAGAGCCACTGCAGTGATCCCCGGGGTAAATTTTCTGTTTCCCATCCACTCGTCAAGGTTTCTCTTGAAGTGTGTTAGTGAGGGGCATTGCCTAATGTAGATTGAAGTCCTGTTCCAAAGCATGGGGAGTCTCTGGGACAGGAATCTATCCCTCCAGCAAGTCCTATTTATCGTTATGGTGAGGTTTAGATCCCTAGAGCGTGTGGCTCTTGGGGATTTGTTTTTTTAGATGGAGCATGTCCATCAATTCTGGGTTGGACATGGCCTTGTATGTCAAGCAGAGATCACCTCTGAGTAGGCGGTATGCAACAGAGTACAGCTGGAGTTTCTTCAGTCAGGCTGCATAGGGCATCTGTTTGAGGCCAGTAATCCTCTTGGTGAGGTGCTTCTGTGATCTTTTCAGCTGTTGCAGGTGTCTTGTAAGTTACATCCCAAATGGGGCATTGTACTCTATGACGTGTCTGATGAGTGATGAGTAAAGGGGCACAATAACCTCTTTTGTTCTAGATGCAAACCCTTTTGTGATTAGGTTTGCCACATGGAAGGATTTGATAACTACCTTGGCAATATGATTGTCAAAGGAGAGATTACTATCTACTTGGGTCCCCAGATCCCTTATTTCATTTTCTGTATTTAGGGGACTACCACATATGTGGTAGTTCATAGGTTCATAGGTTCATAGGTTCATACTAGGCTATCTGCCCTAGGGCATTTATAAGCCTAGCCAGAGTGTGTTCGGCTTTCGCCACCCATTTTAAATTAATTTTGCTATGCCCTTTTTCGAGGTTAGTATACTGTGCCTCTGTCTAACAGTGACACAGAAGTGATACCCAGGGTAAACCTACGATCCCCCATCCACTCATCAAGATTCCTCTTGAAGAGAGTCAATGAGGGACTCTGTCTAACCTGGACTGGGATTTTATTCCAGAGTAAAGGAAGCCTCTGGGTTATGAATCTGTCCCTCCAGCATGTCCTATTTATTTCAGTGCTGAGGTTCAAGTCTCTCGATCATGTAGCTCGATGGGATTTGGATTTTCTGAGGTGCAGCATGTCCATTAATTCCGGGTTGGACATGGCTTTATACATCAGGCACAGATCGCCTCTGAGCAGGCTGTATGCCACTGAGTAGAGCTGGAGTTTCTTTAACCGGGCAGCATATGGCATCTGTTTGAGCCCTTTGATCCTCTTGGTGAGGTACTTTTGGGGTCTTTCCAGTTGCTGCAGGTGTCTGGTAAGGTACATCCCAAAAGGGGCATTGTACTCAATTATGGGCCTGATGAGGGATGAGTAAAGAGGCACAATGACCTCCCTGATCTAGATGTGAATCCCTTCATGATTAGGTGGGCTATATAAAATGTTTTTCTAACCACTTTGGCCACGTGGTTGTCAAATGAGAGACTGCTATCAACTTGGGTCCCCAGGTCCCTAATTACTTCTTCCATACTTAATGGATTACCACTTATGTGGTAATTTGTGGGCACTTTGTTTTGCCAAAGGGATGACTATACACTTTTTGGCATTTAGCTTGAGGCCATGGCTCTGGCACCAGTTGTCTGTTTCTTTGAGGCCCTTTTGGAGGATGCTTGTGTCGGCTGGAGAGTCAATTATGGTGCCCAGTTTGCAGTCATCTGCGAACTTGGTCAGCCACAGTCCTTCTGTGTTGGCCTGTACCTCTGAGAAATATATACCAAACAAGAGAGGTCCCAGGACTGAGCCTTGTGGGACGCCACTTGTATCTGGTTTGGAGTCTGACATGGCTCCAGCAATTCTAACCATGTGGGTTCTGTCCTTGAGCCAGTTTGCAACCCATCTAGTGACATAGGGGTTTATATTTAAGCTGGTGAGCTTATCTATAATGCCCGAGTGGGGTATTGTATCGAAGGCTTTTGTGAGGTCCAGGTAGGCTGTGTGAACCACCTTCCCCTCGTCAATGGCCTTGGTGACTGTTTCAAAGAAATTGACCAGGTTTAAGAGGCAGGATCTGCCCTTAACAAAGCCGAACTGGGTAGGATCCAGTGTCTGTAGGTCCCCAATATCTTTATTTGCAGACCAAGCTAGTCAGGCTTATAGGGCGATAGTTTTCAGGATCCGTTGAGGCACCACCTTTGTGGAGAGGGACCACCGTTGCTGTACGCCACTCTTTGGGTACATATCCTGTAGTAAGGCTGAGAATGAACAGTAGTTTTATGTTTGGGTTTATCTCTTCTTGGACTTTAGGTAGGACGCAGCCCAGGACACCATCTGGTCCCATTGATGCTGTGTTTTTTGCTTTGGAGAGGGCGGCTCTTACCTGAGCATCTGAGATGTCAGGGGGGCAGCACTCTGCTGGGATAGATATTTGCCCTTTTGGTGGGGAGGGGGGGAGAAGTTTGCGCTGAACCTGTCAGCTAGGATGTTGGCAATGTCTGTGGGTTCGGTGTATTTTTTGTCATTTTGGACTAATTCTGAGCATATCTGGGAATTCCCACCCAGGTTCCTAACATAACTAAAGAAAGCCTTGTGATTATCCTTAGTGTCCTGTGCAATTTTTCTCTCAAAGCTGGCCTTAGACGATTTTATGAGTGCCCGCAGATTTTTGCTAATACTGATCAGAGATGCCTTCCCTTTTTGGGATTTTGCTCTATCATGTAGTAGATTCCTCCTTCTATTGCATAGTTTGTTTATGGCTGGGGTCCACCAGACAGGACGTCTGCCTTTGGAGGATTGGGTTTTGGTTTTATTTGGGATTGCATGATCCATGCATTCCTGAAGGTGTTCATAGAATGCGTTTATAAAGGATTCTGCGGTCTGGGCCATATTTTCCACAGGCCCGGGGGCTTTGAAGGATTCCACCTCGGTTTTGAGGAGTGTGAGTCCCCATGTTGGTGATGATCAGGTCCAGTATGTTTTCCCCTCTTGTGGGAGTGGTAACAAGTTGTTCCATAGCATTTGAGTTTATAAATTCTAGGAACCTTTGGGCTAGGGTGTTGGAGCTAGAGTAATGCTCCCAGTCTATGTTTGGGTAGTTGAAGTCGCCCAATATAATGGTGTTTGGAGAGACCTTCATATTTTCCAGTGTTCTCAGGAAGGCCGAGTGGAGTTTCTGGGTTTGGGAGGGTGGTCTGTAGCAGGCTATTAACTGGAAGGCAGTTTTACCCACTGTTAGTTGCACATGGATAGTCTCTGATGCTTCGTGCTGTGCCACCAACCTGGAGGTGTGGATATCTTTGATGAATATTGATACTCCCCCTCCTTTTGTGGTTCGGTCCAAGTTTTGGGGCCGAAAAGCATGGTATGAGGTACAACCTGGTAGTGCTGGGGTGCTCTAGGGAGCCTTGAACCAGGTTTCTGTTACTGCACAGATATCGATGTTCTCCATGCTAAGGAGAGTTTCGAGTGCATGCATCTTGAGTTTTAGACTTCTGGCATTGAGTAGCACTACTCTTAGTTTCTTATCCCTTGTGATACCTATGGAGGTGGGTTTGTCTTCTGAGCCTTGCCTAAAAAAGGCACTATGGGGGTAGCAAGAGCCTTTGCCAATATCCAAAAGCCCAGGGGTGATAGGTGCAAGCCATCACTAGCGAAGCATCGTGGCTTGTCGAGCATGTCATCCCAGGCTGACAGGCATTGGATCCCCTTTGAATGACACCAATACTTAAGCCAATTGTTGAAATTGATCATCTTGTCTTCATATTGTGGCATCATTCTTGGTGAGGGTAAGATGCTACTCAAGGTCAGGGTCATACTGGCCTGGGCTACATGCTCAGAGAGCTCCTCTATGTCTCTTTTCATGTAGGCCAGGGAGGTACATCTCAGGTCATTCACACCAGCATTGACAATGACTGAGTCATATTTGTACTTGCCTTGGAGTGACCTGAGTGCTTGTGTTATGTGGCGGATCCTAGCGCCCAACTGGCAGCTCACCGTGACCTTCTCCTTGTTCAGCCTGGTGAGCGGGACGTCAGTGTGCCTGATGATAGAGTCACCTATTACAAGTGTATCAGGTGTGTTGTTTAGCCTTAAGGGCTGTGACTGTTCGGCACACTGGCTTTGTGAGCTATGTGTTGCACGTGTTTTGTTTTGGGTGTGTGGTTGCTTGGGTGTCTGCTTTGGAGGTCTCTGCTGCTTAGGCAGATTTTTATTTAGAGCCTCCGAGTATGTTTTTGTGTGTTTATGTGTTTGGTTTGCTGTCGTGGTAGGTCTATGTGAGACTGGAATTGTAGTGAGTGTGGTTTCCTTTTCCTCCTGACTGGTTACGCCAGTACTGAGTTGAGAGTGCTTAGCCTCCAGTTTGGCTATATGCTTGCATCTCTCACATGTGTTGGAATTTGCTGGGAGGAGGAGAGGGTTGTCTGTGTACATGAAGCAGTTGTAACATTGCCTCAAGATTCCCAGATTCACCAGCTGGACTGGAGAGGAGATTGACAACTGACCTTTGGACATGCTAGAATAGTATTGGGAATTCCTTTATAATTGAAAAAAAAGGGCCAATGGGGAACAAGGTACTCAAGGGGAGTTTGTGAGGGTTTAGTGCTTTTAATTTCTTAGTGCTGACTTATATAATTGCTTTAGTGAGCAAGTGCCAGGTAACTTAAATGCAATGTGCTACAGGTAACTTAAATGCAAAAACGACAAACAGTAACTTTCATTCAAGAGAAACAAGGAAGTAAGTACAGTAAGCAATGCAGATATCACTAGGGATCCACAGAAGCGCTGAAAAGCCGCGTTTTAGGTGGAATTAGCATTTCAGGGAAATAACAAGCAAACAAACAACAAGCATACAAACAAAGCTAGATTCATCAGGCCTGGATCTAGTCTATGCTACAGCAAACAAGGTGTAACAGTTTCAGTAAGAAGCAGTTCAAATATGCAGGCACTATAAGCCTTTAACCAGAAATTCCCAGCTCAGAAGGGCAGAGTCCAGCCTCTCCTCCCACAAGAGTGCAGACCACGATCCCTCTTAATGTAAAATAACTGGCCTGAAGCCCAAGTGCTTAAACCAGAATTAATACACTTTTAGAATAACAGACACTGAGCCCTCAATCGGCAGTTCCCAACTTAGAAGGATGTAAGCTACCTGTCCTGCAACTACAGTGCAGACCACAAACCTTCTTAATGTAAAACAACTGGTCTGAAGCCCAAGTGCTTAAACTAAAAGGCTTAGAATGAGTTACACCAAGCAGTAATAAATACAACTGAGTACTTTTAAGATGACGCAAAAGTAAAATAAAGTAGGAAGAAACACAAATACAGTAAAAGCAGATAAAATTTTTTTTTTTTTTTGAGTGAGCAAATGAGATGGGCCCAGGCGGAGTATCCAAGTGCAAATTTACAAGAGGGGTGGGCAGTTTCAAAGCCACCAAGAAGTCACAACTTCCAGCTAGATATTGCTCAATGCAACACAAACAAATTACTTTAAATCGTGTATTATTTGATAAAAGTGCAGATAAAAATCTACTTAGCTCCACTCATGCAGGTCTCAGTTGGCCAAAGCTCACAGTTTAAACAGAAAGCAATTCACTGTACCAGTTGTATAAGACAGAAACCGAATAACAATGAGGTAAACTACCCCCACTTATCACTGGCTATGCAGGTTTTTTAACAAGCCTTAACTGAAAATGCCACTTGTATAAGACCTACTGAAAAACAGTCAACTTCCAGATAGATATTGCTCAATGCAACACAAACAAATTACTTTAAATTGTGTATTATTTGATAAAAGTGCAGATAAAAATTTACTTAGCTCAACTCATGCAGGTCTCAGTTGGCCAAAGCTCACAGTTTAAACAGAAAGCAATTCACTGTACCACTTGTATAAGACAGAAACCGAATAACAATGAGGTAAACTACCCCCACTTATCACTGGCTATGCAGGTTTTTTAACAAGCCTTAACTGAAAATACCACTTGTATAAGACCTACTGAAAAACAGTCAACTTCCAGCTAGATATTGCTCAATGCAACACAAACAAATTACTTTAAATCGTGTATTATTTGATAAAAGTGCAGATAAAAATCTACTTAGCTCCACTCATGCAGGTCTCAGTTGGCCAAAGCTCTGCAGTTGCTGGTCTAGTGGTGGGGTGTCACACCTGACATTTAATGAAAAGTTTAATATCGGAAGCTGACCATTTAGTGCAGAAGAGTGTTGTATTGCTTATTAACAAGATCAATGATTTTTGCATTATTAGCATGCAAAATTGTGTTAAGCCTGTGATGTATACCTGTTTGCCCCTCAAATAAGTGGATATCTCACAGTTTTTTTTCCATTTTCCTTGAAAGGTGTACATTATTTTTGTTACCAAAAAAACGGAGTATGGCTGGACAACAAACACAAAACTCCAAAAACCAGTCGTAGTGAAGGAACCATGAAAAGATATATAGTTGACAAATTAATAATTAATAAATTGGCATTATTTTTGTTAATTTTGCTATATTCTCCACAATAACACAAACAATTGTCCACTTAGCAATTATTTTAATTCCTTTCTTTCTTTGTCGGGGGTATGAATCTGTATTCAGTTGTGTGTACTTATACAGAACTTTGTATTTTCATTTATTTTGTGTATGATGGACAGATACGTTCATAGATATTTGTGCTGTTAACAATCGCTTTTGAGTTACTTATGTATTTTTTTTCCTTTTACGTTTCCCCTCATACAAGGCTGTGGCACCCAAGACATCTGCTCCATGTAAACTGCCATACAATGACACTAAGAATGAAGTGATCATTCAGGCACTATGTTGTCATGTTTCTTACAGTGAGGCGTCCTCCTGTAACTGCATCTATGATCATGTGGTCATCTGTGTGAATGCAGTCAGAGGTCATAGATGTACATATTCAAAACTAAGACATAGAATTAGTGATATGATCACATAGGCCAGACACAGAATAGCTGCAGTTGCCCAGGAATATATGGCTTTGGAGGGGTCTTCATGCTACTGAACCACCACTGACTGATACAGAGTAGTTCCTGTCCATTGTCAGAGATCCAGACAACTCAGCACAGGGTTCACACAAAATTGCTGATGGTGGCGCTGATGTACAAAACAACCCAAGTGCATCTACTGCAGAAATTTCAGGTATGCAATATAATTAAATAATTCTCATAGTAAATGATTTTGTGTGTGTTTGTGTGTGTGTGTGTGTGTGTGTGTGTGTGTGTGTGTGTGTGTGTGTGTGTGTGTGTGTGTGTGTGTGTGTGTGTGTGTGTGTGTCATATGTTACATGGGCAAGCACGGTGGTGCAGCCATTTTTGCACATGGGATCAGGGTGTCACTTCAACAGTGGCAATCATCTCAAGCCAAGGTTTACACCACTGGGTGGCTAGCCCTGCTGCAGTAGTTCATCCGTACCACTCACTCACATACACACTTGCTCCTAGGGCCAATTTAGAGTATCTGACCCACCTGCTGCATGTCTTTGTGTCTTTGAAGTGTGGGAGGAAATTGGAGCACCTGGAGGAACCCACACGATGCAGAGAGGACAGGCAGACTCCGCACAAAAGACACCCCAACCAAGAATCAAATAGGAGAACCTCTTGCTGTAAGGTGACAACTCTAACTGCTGCACCACCGCGCTTGCCCATGTAACATATGACACACACACACATACACACACACACACACACACACACACACACACACACACACACACACACACACTACGTACCGTGTTACTGGCCCTGAAAACTGGATACTTAAGGAATGCATTTTTGTTTTATGTGCACTCACTCACTTTTTGGTATCAGGCTTCCCTCCTGTAGCCCCCCCCAGTATTACAAGTAATGATGACAGCTCCCTGCCCTTTGCACATTTCTTTGTGACTTCAGGTTGCATATATGTCTGATGCACAGATTGGATAGCTAATGTTTCCGTACTCAGAAGCTTGCTTTAATGTAAATGTATTGCAGAAGAAATCTTTTTATTCATCATTCATAACCAGTTGTGAATAACTGCCTATGTAATTGTTGATCCTCATTGTATTTCAGTTAATATTCTTAGTAATGCAGTCAAAATAGATATTTAAATATTGCTTATTGTTATACTTGTTCACGAGGCTACCAACTAGTTGCTCACTGGTTTATATACAGTACTCAGTTGACATGCTTGTTGCACAATACTGAGTAAAATCCATAACTGTATATTGCAAACATCAGTCATAAGCTATTACTGACATTACTGTACACCTGCGACATGTTCCAGATAAGGGACATACACGAATTTGCATATGACAGTAATCAGTTATATAATTCTTTTTTTTTTCCATACAGGTTCCAGGGTTACCTTCTTAATAGTGTAGCTGCAAGACACGGCCCTGGGATTTGTCTCTGAGTGATGCTAACAGAACACAACCATTATATGATTAAGTAAATGTTGTGCAGTTTTGCAGACATCACTTTTAATATTTGTATGTGCTTAGGCTCTTAGGTTTTCATTTAGGTACTCAGTGTGTGTGTGTGTGTGTGTGTGTGTGTGTGTGTGTGTGTGTGTGTGTGTGAGTGTGTGTGTGTGCTATCCTTTGACTCTTAGCCAGAGCCATGGTATATTGTGCACACCTATGTCTGCTGACAGCACCTGCGGTTGGTGGTTCTCCCTCAGACTCCTCATCTGTATTTGCTGAAGTTGCTGGCCCTGCCTGTGGTCCTGGGAACTGTGGTCCTGCCCTTAGTTGGCCTTGCTGAAGTTGTTTCCTGAGAATGATATTGTGCTACATGGGACAGAGTACTGGTATTTCAACAAAAGTGGGTCATGCTGAAGGACACCTCCTGATGTGTCTAGACAGTGGAACCTTGAGTTGAATAAGACAAATACATGTTCTATGATATTCCTAGTTCAGACTAGTGGGCATGTTGTATCCTTGCTGGGGTTGTGTGGCTTTTTCATGGGTGTCATGGGTTCCAGTGTATAACCTGCATTTCCCGCTAGATACTCTTCTGGAAAGTTACCCCTACCATACCTTGTGTATAGCTCACAACTGTGCCATATGTGTGAGTTGTGAAAACTGCCTGAATTACTTCCGTAAACATTGCATGTAGTCCCTTGGGCATTACAGTCAATCTGACAGTTTATAGAGTGGTATCCTTTCCTGTTAATGTACCTCTTTCCCTGTTCACCATGTGGGCTTTTATTTCTGTATGTATGTGCAACCTATGGCCCCCAAAGTGTCAGGGAAGTGTTTTATTGCATAAAATTCCTACATGGTTCTTACTCTCCTCTGGGGTATGTGGGAAACAGATATGTTACCTTGTATGTTGTAGCTTTGCATTTAAAAACTGATGAACTATTCTAGAGACTAAGGCCTGAGACACCCCTAATATATCCCCTGTGGGTCTCTGGAAAGCACCTGTAGCTAGTACACATAAGCTATTCATTCCTTTCTTTCAATTGGGTTGGGTTCTCCATGATTTCCCTGGGGCTTCAGGTGAGGGTAGCAAAGGTTTCAAATTTCCCCTAGTGTTTCCCTGTCCACCCGGTATTGCTCTACAGTTTCAATGTCATGAAGTCCACGGTAAGGCAAACAGGGTCTAAAAACCCTTCTTCATGGCTGAGGTCTGATAGCAGCAGCATCACCTTGAATTAAAGCATGTTGCACATACAGGTTAATGATGGCAGCAGCAACCCCTATCATTTTTTTCTAAGTGTAAGCATGGCTGTAATCCAAAGGGTTTTAGTGTACATAGTAAAACCTACATTGAGTGTTTTGGATTTCAGGGCAAGTGGCTACACTAAGTGAACACAATTACTTAACAGGTTCCTGAATAGCTCTGCCATGTTCGACTGGTTAATTTGCATTTAATTTGGCTACATGTACATTCATTAGAATATTCTGCCATTTACCCTTATTTTGAGGCTCTACACTAAGTGCAGAGCTGTTATATGAATGCAAAATAGCGTGCTATTGTGTATGTGTGTGTGTGTGTGTGTGTGTGTGTGTGTGTGTGTGTGTGTGTGTGTGTGTGTGTGTGTGTGCACGCGTGTGTGTGTGGGGGGGTACCTCACCATGTACACGATAGTTGCACTTAGTGTAGGCATTCATGAATCTGGCCTTTTGTCTTTAACTGACCACTCTTTCTCTATGATGCAGCAATAATTATGAAGGGGCAGTGGCTGGAAAGCTTGTTAAAGGACATGCAAAAAGTGTGGCCATATTTCTGAAGGGAAATGTTAGAATTAATTAAGTGTTGACCCTTCATAATAGTAATAATATGACTGATGGCACTGGCCTTTTATAAATTAGAAACCTGATTAGGCTACTATCTAATTGAACTAAACTCTGCCTAGCCCTCTCTACTCAGAAATTAGTACATATTTTATCCCTATAAATTCTGTTTTCCTCCCAAACTACACTGTGCAGAATCTCCCTTTACATTTCCTACTGAAAAATGTATTTGTTTTCTTCCTTTTTACATTATGTATATACTTAACCTGCCTCCCCTCTAGACCTTAGTCTTTCTATTTATAAATGACATAACTGCATACTGTATAGTAGAAGCATTCTGGCACTACAAGTTTGTTTAACCTGCAATAATTTTTTTCTTTTTATATTTAATTAATTCTGCTATTTAGTTATCTTTCCTGTTATTTTTTGTGTTTAGGTACCTGAAATCTGCTAGTTTAATATGAATATTTTCATTTAGTCTTATTTTGTATATTGATTACTAAGCTTTTAATTTATCTGTATTGGAGCTTATCTCCTCGGGCCTCTACTGAAAATGGACATGAATCCAGTTAGACTAGCCAGGTCAACAAATGTAAAATAAATAAAATAAATAGAAACTTATTATTCCAGTATATAGATCAGCAGACAATAGTTCTTATGAGCTTTCCTGGTTACTTGATTTGTTTATATTTGTGAATCAAATAAAATATAGGAACCTACTGGAAGATCCCAACCTGGCTATTACCCCAGTGGAAAAATAGATTATTCATAGCTATTTGAAAATGCTGTCTCTGATTTTCTGAGGGATCATCATTTCTAATTTCTAAAAAATGTGCTGGCATGAGAAAACAATGTTGTGTATATTATATGTATAAGTAAATTTACGATGAATATTACTTTTAGGTTACTGCACCTGACTCCACCATTAAACAATGATCAAGTCATTATTCAAGTATCAATCTGACATCCTTCTCTAAGCTCTGGCACTCTTAATGAGAGACAAAGATTCAGCACTACCAAGAAAGACATACATAAGCTTTCATAAAGCTATCATGGGTCTAAACAATTTGTTTTTGTAAGAATGAGATAGATAAAATGCCACAGGAAATACAGGAAGTCAAGTCAGCTGGACTAGATTACACAGCTTTAAATGCCCTGCTCTAAGAATTTAGTAGAAGTTATGTGATAAAATACTCAACAACAAGGTAGTAATAAATCAAGTGTGGCAGTTGTACTGAACCATTCCTCCACTATGTAAAAGGGCAATGAATACTATGTGGAAATGGTGATTTGTTAAAAATAGGAAATGGACTGGCACATGCGTTTTTACTAGTAACACAAACAACAGATGAGTTTTTATGTCTACATTAAGCGTGCTTGGAAGAAGTACACAAACAAAACAAGTATAGATGATGGGAATGGATTAATGGTACACCTGAAATATTGCATCTGTTTTCAAGACAAATTTCATATCATTGTTATTATTATTATTATTATTATTTTGGGTAAAACAAGAATGCTGATGTTAAAGTGATGAAGAAAACGTATGCAATGAAAACTGCCACTGATATTGATAACATTTCAAATAAAGACTTGAAAGACGTGGCAAATGAGTTTATAGTCTTGTTGTTATTGTTCTTTGAAAGATTTTTCACTAACAGTCGATTACCTAGTGACTGAAAAATATTTGTTGTTAAACCAGTATATAAAACTTAAGGCGATCAACATGAAGCAAAGAATTACAGGCCTATATGTTTACTGTCAGACACTTACAAAATTATGGAGAAGTTAGTAGCAAATACATTGTTACTGAAATGAAGGGAATAAAATTATTTTCCATTACTCAATATTTTCAGATGGCACAGTGGTGTAGGGGTTAGTGCTGTTGCCTCAGAGCAAGAGATTCTCTGGTTCAATTCTCTGCTGGGGTACCTTCTGTGTGTAATCTGCATGTCCTCCCTGTGTTTGTGTGGGTTTCCTCTGGGTGCTCTGGTTTCCTTCCAAAGACATGCAGTAGGTGTATTGGATGCTCTAAACTGGCCCTAGGTGTGAGTGTGTGGTGCACCCTCTGAGGAGAATTGGGCCTTGGGCTAGCAACCTGACCCTGTAAAATCTGTCCCTGCTATGGAAAGAACGACTGTTGAAGGGTGCCTGTTGTCTGACTTGCTGTATGCATAGGAGCAAATTCAGGATTCAATATTCTTACTATATAGATAGGTCTACAATCACATGCAACATGTTTTTTTTTTTTAGAGCAATGGCTGAGATTTGTATACAAGTGCTGCTTTTTGAGAGGGTCATTCTGTGACAAACCACAATACTAATCAGAGATATGTATATATTAGGGATTAAACAGATCTGAAGCATAAGCAAGGGGATGCATAATAAATAGAAGCATAGTACTAATGGGAGAAGCCATGCTGTGCTGCTTCAAGACCAGAGAAAAACTATGTATGGCTGGGTGTCACAATGAAGGCAAGTAGCATTGTTGAATCACTTGCTCCTCATGCATGCAGTTTATCACTGCAATGCTACATCTGGTACTGCCTTAGCACATGACTCAAAACAGACCACATAGCACTCATTACAAAGACCACAGTGGGGGTAAAACCCCAAAGTGCAGGTCATGACCATCATGTTACTCATAGGGAAATGGAGTACATAGGAAAGTATGAAAGGAGGCAACAGCAATTAGCAGGAAACTTATAAAGGTAACCATAATGTATGAAAGGTGGGGGAAGGAAGGGTAGCTCCTTTTGTTGTAAAAGTAACCCTTTTTCACATATAAAAAATAAGGGCAGGTAAGGAAAGTAGGGAGGGAAGATTGTTGATGAGAGAGAGAAGGCCAGGTAGCAAAACATAGACAGACAGAGATAAGGTTGGCATACACACAAACAGTAGGGAGGACAGTGGATGGACAAAGATACACAAAAGTCAGGCAAGTGGAAAGAGTCAGGATTTGACAATAAACAAGGAATGGAAATAACACATAGGAAAGGGACTACATCTGGATGGTGATAAAGTAAGGTCCTGCCACAACTGTGTCCTAGCTGCCCCCCCCCAGGCAAAAAACTCATGTATCACAAATTTTATAATATTTAATGTATAGGACTGAAAAGGAATTTTAGACTTTAAATATTAAGACTAAGACAGGTATTGAATAAGAATAAGGGAGCTACCATTTTGTCTTCTGAAACAGTGGTAGAACAAATCATATCAGAGGGAGTAATAGCTTTGTAGATTTCAAATTAAATCTTGGTCCTTGCATGACATTTTGATTTGATTATATAACTAAATGAAAGTACAGTAATACTTAGAACAGGTGAATATTTCCAAGTAAATATTATGCCTATACATTTCTAAAAATTAATATCATAAAATAAAAACATTGTTACTACATGCACAATTAAAATGAGAGAAGAAAGTCATTACCTGTGTATGCAAATATATCAGCAGAGGTACCAAACAGGTGAGAAGAATGAAAAAAGAAGTTTGGCAATAATAATTGGACACAACTTATCTGCATGATTTAGCGACCTTATGAGTGATGTATACATCTAACCATTGTCCAAGATCAGACTCTGTACACAAGGTGAGTGTATAGTAAATGAGTTTATACTTGCCAACTTGTGTTCCCTTATTGCTTTATATATAGTTGCCTGGTCAGTTTCTACTTCCCTGCCAACAGTAATTTCAAGTGTTACAGCTTTTCAATATTCTATGCAGCTGTGTGACCATGGAGTTAGTATATATGAGTAAGGGGGGTTCGGGGCAAAACGTCAAAACCACTCATGAGGGGTGCAGAGGCTTGCACTCCTTCAAAAAATTTATTATTTTTTTTTGTTGTTGTAGTTGAATTTGTTGAGTTGAAGCTTAATCTGGTTTGTTTTATCTGGTTGAAGCTTCAGTGAATTGATTTTTTGACAAAATGTAAGGGAAGCTCAAAAAATATTTACACATGGCCTGATTGGACAAATGTTGAATAAAGTGGACCTAAAAGGAGCACATATGAGGACTGAAGTTTTATGAAGTGGGTAGAAATTCTAAGGGATAGGAGTTAATTCTGAGAAGGTATTATTAATGTGGAGATGATATTCTGCATTTGTGTGCTTGAAGAACAGTAATTGTTGTGTAACTTTGTGAAGAGAAAAGAAGCAAACAGTAGGGTCTATGTCAAATAACACAACAGTGTTGTTTTTGTGTGTCTATCTCGGGTGATGAAGCAACATATTTTATAAAATCTGTAAAACACAAGAGTAGGGCCAGTGAAAAAAAACTGTTAACCAAAAGCACAGCAGTGAAAAATACACCACAATGTTGTACAGAACAACACAATTTAACAGAAAGCCATCTCTTGGAAAAATAAACAAGGACTTCTTTAGAACTGAGAAACATCAAGTCAATACCATCTTTTTAAATAACGCAAAAACAATCATGTAAATCAACATGCAATTAACTGATGAAACACCATATAACCAATTCAAGAAGACAAACCCTTAAATTGCTATACAATAAATAATTTAAATATCTATATATACAAAAATAGCTATAAATTCATATTGAAAATCATAAAAAACAATTAACTGTAAATCAATTAAACTCAGCTAGAGTTTATCTGCACAGAGTTTTAAAAGTTGTACAATAGATATGGAATCATTAAGACAGGGGTTGCAGTGGCATCTAATATTAGTTGCCTTAATTTTCTCTCTACCCACTGACACCCTCTAGGGTTCCTCAAAATTCTATACAAGATTCCAAAAGTACCCTCTTTAAAACGTGGGCAGTTATGGGTTTAACTAAACAGTGCTTTGTTTGTATTCTTGTTTAAGATATCATATTGATGTGCACAGTCTTTTTCTGAGCATCTTCTCAGGTTTGCCCACATTAAATGCTGTGTATCATAGTTACATAGCTAAATATACTATCCCCTTAGTCCCACAATTACTATTCTTAAAAAGCAGTGTTGGACCTGTAATTATTGGACAATGTGATGTGTTTATATTCAACTATAAACCTCCATCAGCTGCAATGTCCACATCTCATCATGCCTCTTTGTGTGACATTGTGCACCTCAATTTTCTCCATACCCTCAAAGATGTTTTTGAGATTTTGACCTTTTTATATACAAATCATGGTTGTTCACCAAATAAGTTGAATAAATCTGAATTAGATCTGAAATATTCCAGTTTCTTTCCAAAATGCTTTTATTCCAATTTCTTTCCACAATGTATTTTATCTGTCCAGAAACTATACAGTTTGGTAGGGAACATAAATGGGTCATCTTGTGTCTTATAATAGACTGTTTAACTAAGTTGTAGGGAGAAAAGAAGTACTCCTTGATGTCTGGGGTTGGGTTTATTTTCCAGTTTTACCAGTCGTTGTCACAAAGTTTGAGAAGTAGCTTTACATCTTTAGTAAGACTATCATATTTACCGTGTTTAAAGAGTTTGTAATAATAGAGAATATTTGGTTTGTATCTGTAGAAGGGTGTGAGTGAGAGTTCCACCAGTTTCTGAAGGGTCTTGAGAATTGAGTATGAGTGATCAGTCTAGGGTGAAAGGGTGGACTTTGTTAGGAGTATTTAGTAGGTGATTTATATCTTAAGGAGATTAGTTTGGGGGATGTTTAACAGTGATGTTATGTACATTTAAGGTTATGTGGCAGTGGTCACTAAAGGATGGGGGAATTAATGATAATAGAGGACATATTAGTGAGCTGTTTGGTGATTAGGAGATCAAGAAGCGTATGATGTCGTGACTGGGAGGTTTGGGTAGTGGGCTGTTGTACTAGATGGATGAGATGCAGGTCTGTTAGAAGTTCAGTTATGTCATTTTTGGTTGGTATTGTGAAGATAAAGATGAAGTCACCAAATAGTACCTTTTTTTGTGGGGGGGGTGTTGGATATGATGTTTTGGATTTTTTTAATGAAGGAGTATGGAAATAAATAAGTTACTGCTACCAAAAGGTGACTGTTATTGAGTGAAGTTTTAGTAGCAACTAGTTGGTTTCAGTGACAAGATTAACATTTGTTTGGGTGACAGACTGGGCAGAAGAAAGGTGCTCCCTCACATGATTTATCTACCAATCCAGCATCAAATGTGTAGTAATAGCCATGGAAGAAATGTAAAAGGCCTGAATACTCAATTTTGATTCAAGATTCCGTGATTGCAACTACATCGGAAAAATGAGCACTGAAAAAGGAGTATGTCTGATCAACATTATTCCTAACCTTAGTGGGATTAACTAGGGCACAGGAGATAGAGGGATGATTTATTGATTAGGTTCAGTTAGTTGAGGGGATCTGGGTTTGGTTCTATGTTGGACTGAAATAAGAGAAGGAAAATGACAGTGGTAAATTTGAAAAGAAACTTTGGTAACTTTATGTGGCGGTATTGTGATTTGGTGGAATAAGTTAGTTGGTGTAGGTGATAAAATGGGAGGTGGTTTATGGAGTGAGGATAGGTAGTATAAAAGTCAAAGACGTGTTTATGATTGTGACACTGGGGGAGGTGGGTATGTGTGAAGTTAAATGGAAAGACTGGTGGAGATAACAAAGAGTTCCTGACTGCAGAAGATTGATGGGGGGGGGGGGTGCTTGAAAGAGATAAGATGTTTAATATTAAAATGTGAAGTATTGTGAGTGTTGTAAAGCTTGTATGAATAATCTACAGGGGTTGTTAGTCCTGCCTATGGCAGGAGTTAGATTGGCGGTGGAAGGATATTGTTTGGTGTAGGAGGTTATATAGATTAAAAGGCGTGAACTTAGGTAAGAGATGGGTAAGATGGGGTAGTTAAACATGGCAAAGTGATAGGCTGGTAATATTGTCATTCAAAGAACAGCAACAAAAGGGGGGAGTAGACAAGCTTTTCAGAAGATGAATGGATAATTGGTGGAGGGGTGAGGCTTAGGTAATTAGAAAAACAAACAATGCTGGGGGCAGACATGGATGGGGTGGGAAGGGAATAAAGCAGGCAGCAATCATTGGAGCTGCAACAATCATCGAGGTAGCAGCAGCCAATCAATGCAAATATGCCCATTCTGGCTACCCAGTTTTGTGAGCAGCAGACAAGGGGAGTAAAGCCAAGATGACTTCTGTGTCTGAAAATTGTTTCAGAAGGAGTGCCACACCTGTTAATCAGTAAAACAAAGTCAAATGCAGTAAATATGCACATAAGAAAGCATCAGCCAACACAAGCAAGTGAATTTTAAGTTATGCCATGTCTGCATGAGTGATACCAACAGTGTACTATACTAGGGATCCAACCCAAAACAAGGGGTTGCCTTGAATTCAGAACCATGAATGAGTGGCTGGAAACAAACAAGCTATACAACCATTCAAGGTAGTCCCCTTGAGTCAGTTGATCTAGCAGGTATACCCGTAACAGAGAGTGTAGAAGACAAAAATATGTGGGGCAATAACCACTAAAAGGAAACCACCATGCAATGTATATAAAGTTTTATTATGTGGTAGAAGGATGTCTAATTTATTGCCTAGAAAACATAGTGCTGTGAGATAGCTCTATCCCACATTGCTGGCTACACATTGTCAGAACAAAAACCTTATGGGTGCATTGCTCTGGGAGCAGAGTATACAAAAATGTTGGATGGAATTATTTTAGCAGGAAGAAAATGTGTGGTTTTCCTTTCAGGGACGGATGAGTGACTATGGAAAAAGTAAGCACCCCTGGAAATGTTAACACTGACAATTAAATGCATGTTGATGGCACAAGGATATTAATTGAAACATGCTTTTTCTGAATCAAAAATGTATCATTTACTTCAACTAATCAAAGACAAACAGACATTTGCTGTAAGATGTCCTGCAAGCCTTATTACTGTACCTATGCAAACTTCGTCCAGTGGTCAGTGTAGACAACCTACAGTGAGAACATTCATCCTGTCATTCCACCTGCCTGCTCAATTAAAAATGTCTATGGGCTTAACTTACCTACAGTCTCTGCGTTTAATACAATGCAAATTCATGCTTCACAAACATTTCTCTTACAAATCATGGAAAAGGGTAACATACTGAGACCAAAGGATTGCTGAAATAAAGGGCTGATGCGATGCTGCAAAATTGTAACATTTATTTATGAGAGTAGGAGAATATCAGGGCTTTTTAAAAAATTATTTTCTTAAAAAGAACTAGCGAGTAACAGGTTTTAGTAAACCAGTTTTGTGTCTGTCATTTAGTCGTCAATATAAAAATTCAGGATAGATGAAATAAAATTCTGAGATGATACCAGGAGCTTGGTGAAGGGACAGATGTGAATATATATATATATATACTTTTGTTTCTAACTTTTTTATCTGTGATCATAACAGAAATAACATTTTATGTACTTCTCTTTTTTACTATCATATTGGTTAAAACAGTTTATGAAAGGCTGTGTGTATAGTCAGCATCATAAAACAGCAGATAATCTATTAATGTGGTGTGTCTGAGCGGAGCTTTTAAACACTTGCTACATTTCTTTTCTTTTTTATAGCCTACATGAAAACCGCCACTTTACTTTCATTTCATCTCTTGAAAAATGAAGTGCTCAGGATCAAAGGGCTAGTTTGGGGTTATACTGTAATCCAGCAGCTGATGTGGTGGTTTATGCACCCAGATCTCCTATTTCACATGTCAGTTCTCTAACCACAAGACCCCACTTCCTTCCTTTCACATAATGCTGAAAGATTTAACACTGATAGTGATAATGACAGATTAATAGATAAAACCTTTGTCATTATGTGACTCAGACTGAAACAAAGAAGATTAAAACAAACCCTGAAACAATCAGACATTGAAATAATTTATAATGTTTGCTATTTCTTTAGTAAATGCTGATGAAGTAAACATATTGTGGTTTCAGATGCAATATGGCTTACATAAAACTTTGCAAAGCTGCCTACAAGGAGATTAAACAGAGTTAGGTCTCAATCCAACAAATACAATTTGCATACTGCTTGTCTAAAAAAATCTCTTAACCGCCTTAACTAAACTCTTTTCTAAACTGCACCTGCAGAGAAGTTTTGGCTCAATGTGACTTTCCCAGCTGCAGATTCTAAATAAACAATGCCTCTGATTGCCTTGCTGTAAGCACTATACTTAAAGGGACATAGTCAACTTCTTTTGTCTAAAGTATCTTTAGTTAAAAGACACATTTACAAGCAGACCTCACTTAGTAAAGATCACTGCCATATTGTAGGATTAGTTTTGAAACATATTCTGTTTTTCCTTTTTAAAACTAAAGACATATATTCACCACGGAGGTGGGCAAAAGAACCCACCCACACACATACACATATACGTAAACGTTACACTTTGATCACGTTAATATCCTAATGGCCCTCAAAGCAAACTAGCCACTTACCAAAGGGAGCCCTTTCTGTTTGAGAGGCAGGCTTATTTGAGAGTTATTCTAGTTGCTTAGGAGTGCAGTAAGACTTTATTATAAATCGCAAACAAAATAAAGAACTGTATTTATGCCTTTAACACATACTTCTGCCTTAAATAGAAATTAAGCAGATAAATCAGTCAAGAATAGCAGAGTTTTTCAGTGCTGCAGATTTTCTAAATAAATTTCACCCATTTAGACTAAATTTGTGCTATATTAATTAAAGGCACAAACAAAAATCTTGTTTTATTTGTTTCTTTCATTGTTTTGGTTTGCTATTAAAGCATTCTGACCTGGACTCATAGAAAGTAAATGTAGCAGAAACAGCATGTTTTTATGGTATTAAAATACTTACGATAATAGAACAGCATCAGATGTTTTTATTAATACTTACTGTAACAGAGCAGCATCAGGTGTTTTTATTAATACTTACTGTAATAGAACAGCATCAGGTGTTTTTATTAATACTTACTGTAACAGAACAGCATCAGGTGTTTTTATTAATACTTACTGTAATAGAACAGCATCAGGTGTTTTTATTAATACTTACTGTAACAGAACAGCATCAGGTGTTTTTATTAATACTTACTGTAACAGAACAGCATCAGGTGTTTTTATTAATACTTACTGTAATAGAACAGCATCAGGTGTTTTTATTAATACTTACTGTAACAGAACAGCATCAGGTGTTTTTATTAATACTTACTGTAATAGAACAGCATCAGGTGTTTTTATTAATACTTACTGTAACAGAACAGCATCAGGTGTTTTTATTAATACTTACTGTAACAGAACAGCATCAGGTGTTTTTATTAATACTTACTGTAACAGAACAGCATCAGGTGTTTTTATTAATACTTACTGTAATAGAACAGCATCAGGTGTTTTTATTAATACTTACTGTAACAGAACAGCATCAGGTATTTTTATTAATACTCACTGTAACAGAACAGCATCAGGTGTTTTTATTAATACTTTACTGTAATAGAACAGCATCAGGTGTTTTTATTAATACTTACTGTAACAAAACAGCATCAGGTGTATTTATTAATACTTACTGTAACAGAACAGCATCAGGTGTTTTTATTAATACTTACTGTAATAGAACAGCATCAGGTGTTTTTATTAATACTTACTGTAACAGAACAGCATCAGGTGTTTTTATTAATACTTACTGTAATAGACCAGCATCAGGTGTTTTTATTAATACTTACTGTAACAGAACAGCATCAGGTGTTTTTATTAATACTTACTGTAACAGAACAGCATCAGGTGTTTTTATTAATACTTACTGTAATAGAACAGCATCAGGTGTTTTTATTAATACTTACTGTAATAGAACAGCATCAGGTGTTTTTATTAATACTTACTGTAACAGAACAGCATCAGGTGTTTTTATTTACTTCTTTGCCATTTGTTAACAAGTAGTGTGTTAGTCAAATTAACTATTTTCTGCCATAACTGAGTACTGAAGGCAGGAATAAAGTAATAAATATTAGAAAGCAGCATAAATTGTGTACAGCAATGGATGACAAAAAAAAAAATTAAGCACAAATTTTAATCACAGGTTGATATAAATATTTAGTAAAAATTATTTGCATACTTTTAAGAAATGTCTGTATTTTGACACATAGGTGTACAACAAATGTTCTAAACTGACAAATAATAAACAAGAAGAGACTATGTGCAGAATTCAGAACTGTGAGATGAGCCTGATGTTTATACCTCATGATAAACTTTCTGTGTTCAGAGACAACCCTATCGCAGTGCTTTTGCCCAAAAATATGCTCCACTGTGGGGAGCTGTCTTCACATTCTGGGGGAGAGGCATATGTTAATTAGCCTAGTGATCTCCCCATGAACTGCCTGCAGTAAGGCATTCACTCAATTGCTTGATTGTGTAAATTAACATGGCCATTCACAGACACTCATGTTAATGAACACTGCCAAAATCTTGTCTTCATTCATCACTGTAGAAGTACGTCAGTCAGTTTAGCAGGCAGGTAGTGTTGGGGGGGGAGTCGGTATGTGCATGTGTGTATATGTGAAGCTGCATGTGTGAGTGTATGTGTCTGCTTGGGAGGTTGCAGTAGGGGATAGGGTAGATTTGTTTGTGTGTGTGTTTATGTGTGCATGGGTGAGAGTGTATATATGAGTGCAGTCAGGTGGAGTGGTGTGTGTGTGTGTGTGTGTGTGTCTTTGTGTGCACGCGCGCATGTGCCTATATGAATGTATGAATGGGTGTGTCAGTATGTGTGTGTGTGTGTGTGTGTGTGTGTGTGCGTGCGCGCATATGCATATATGAATGTATGAATGGGTGTGTCAGTGTGTTTGTGTGTGGGTGTGTGTGTGTGTGTGTGTGTGTGTGTGTGTGTGTGTGTGTGTGTGTGTGTGTGTGTGTGTGTGTGTGTTTGTGTGTGCGAATGTACGAATGAATGAATGTGTGCAGATGTGGATTGGGGGGGCTGTCTTACCTCCACACTCCCCTAGACTGAGTAAGACTGGGGGAGACCACTAGCCACCAGACTTTGCTTTTAACAACATGCCTCAATGGCAATTAACATGCCATAGGTTCATAGGTTCATAGGTAGGTACTAGGCTATTGGCCCTAGGGCCTATATAAGCCTAGCCAAAGGTACCCTGGCTTTCGCCACCCAAGAAAATTATTTTCCTGTGCCACTGTCGAGTAGAGCCACAGAAGTGATCCCCGGGGTGAATTTCCTATCTCCCATCCAATCATCAAGATTTTTCTTGAAGAGTGCTAATGAGGAGCTTTGTTTGATATGGATAGGTAGTTTGTTCCAGAGTATGGGAAGTCTCTGGAACAGGAATCTATCCCTCCAGCATGTTCTGTTTATTGTGGTGATGAGGTTTAGGTCCCTAGAGCATGTAGCTCATAGGGATTGGGATTTATTTAAGTGGAGCATGTCTAAAAGCTCTGGGTTGACATAGCTTTGTGTGTTAGGCAGAGATTGCCTCTGAGTAGGCGATATGCAACGGAGTAAAGCTGCAGTTTTTAAGACGGTCTGCATAGGGCATCTCTTTGAGGCCAGTAATCCTCTTTGTGAGGTATTTCTGTGGCCTTTCCAGTTGTTGTAGATGTCTTGTGAGGTACATACCAAAAGGAGCATTGTACTCTATAATGGGTCTAATGAGTGACGAGTAGAGGGGAACAATGACCTCTTTTTTCCTGGATGAGAAACTTTTTGTGATGAGATGTGCCAGGTAGAAGGATTTCCTGACTACTGTGGCGATGTGATTATCAAAGGAGAGACTATTGTCCACCTGTGTCCCAAGGTCTCTTATCACACTTTCGGTGTTAAGTAGACTACCACCTATGTGATAGTTCATGGGTACCGAGTTTTTACCAAAAGGGATGACAATGCACTTTTTGGCACTGAGCTTGAGGCCATGGCTTTGACACCAGGCATCTGTCTCAGCGAGGCCCTTTTGTAGGATGTCCACATCTTTTGGAGTTTTGATTATGGCTCCTAGTTTGCAGTCATCTGCGAACTTCGTTAGCCAAAGACCTTCTGTGTTGGCCTGTACTTCAGAGAAGTAGATACCAAACAGGAGAGGACCCAGGACTGAATCCTGTGGTACTCTACTTGTCACTGGTCTGAAGTTGGATTTGGAGTCTGCTACTTTCACAGTGTGGATTCTGCCAGTGAGCCAGTTGGCAACCCATCTTGTGACATAGGGATTTATACCTAGTTTAGTGAGTTTATCTATAATTCCATAGTGGGGGATAGTGTCGAAAGCCTTGGCGAGATCTAGATAGGCTGTGTGAACCACCTTACCCTCATCTACAGCCATTGGACAAGGAGAACACTAGACACCAGCGCGATATCTTCAATATAGCATCTGCATCACTAGTAGACACCAGGGATAGCCTTACATAAAAAAATAAAAGTTAAAAAAATACAGCAGAAAGAAGGGGGGGCAAAGGCTTTGAACCCTGCACCCTTTGCACAACAAACAGCAGCAGTAATCTGCTTTAGTGTACTAAGGGTGTTTCACAATATAGTTGAGAGGGATTGGGGGTGTGGGTTTGGGAGGGTTCTTGGCAAAGTTTGGAGGAAAACTACACAACACCAGAAAGAAGTTCTGAAATATGATTTGGGGTCACTTAAAAAGTTACTAGAGCAACAGGTCTACCATCACGGTGCAATTTCTGTTCAATAAGAAGTAAGAAACTCTACTGTCTGGCATTATTGACTCTTATTATCCATGATTTTCAAAGGTAGGAAAACCAAAGGAGACATCAGGAATGTTCAGGGACCAGTACTGATATGTGGTGTGTGTGGGTGCATGTGTGTGTGTGTGTGTGTGTCTTTGTGTGCACAAGCGCATGTGCCTATATGAATGTATGAATGGGTGTGTCAGTATGTGTGTGTGTGTGTGTGTGTGTGTGTGTGTGTGTGTGTGCGTGCGCGCATATGCATATATGAATGTATGAATGGGTGTGTCAGTGTGTGTGTGTGTGTGTGTGT